>NC_138553.1:5000-127500 GCF_964273705.1 Natrix helvetica | reverse complement strand
CCAGGAAGATGGCAGGTGTATAAGTTAAAAAGAGAGAGAAAAAAGAAGCTGATAGACAAATTAATAGACAATGGAGGGGAAATTTGTTACCAAAATGAAGAGAAAAAGAAAGTGATTCAGAATTATTATAAGAAGCTATATGAACAAGAGTTAATATCAGAAGATAAAATAAATCAATATTTAGAAAAGGCGGAAATACCTAAACTACCTAAAACAGTTAAAACATCACTAGATGTCCTTCTACAATGGAGTTAACAGAAGCAATTAAGAGGCAAAAAACTGTAAGACAGCTGGACTGGATGGTCTACCAGCTGAACTATATAAAGAACTGCAAGAAACTGTGAGTAAAACAATGTTGGAAGTATTTAATGAACTTTTCTTAGAGGCAAAGGTACTGAATTGATGTTTGGAAGCATATATCACTCTTATACCTAAAGAAGACGCAGATTTGCAACAAATAAAAAAATACCAATATCCTTTTTAAATGTGGATTACAAAATATTTGTGTCGATAATTGCAGAAAGAATAAAATGATTTTTAAATCAATTCGTACATACAAATCAAAATGGTTTTTTACCTAAGAGACAAATTAAAGACAACATGAGAATAATCTTGAATACTTTGGAGTACTATGAAGCACATCCAGAGAAGCAAATGGCGTTGATTTTCTTAGATGCACAGAAAGCACTTGACAATGTGAATTGGCAATTTATGGTAGCACAGTTACGAAAGATGGACTTTGGGGAGAGATTTGTTGAAATGATAAGGGCGATATATCATGAGCAAACCGCAAAAGTGATAGCAAATGGAGATAGGACTGAGGAAGTTAGTATTAAGAAAGGTACAAGACAAGGATGCCCTCTGTCTCCATTATTGTTTATACTAATGTTGAAAGTATTGAATAGAAATATTAGACAAGATATAGAGATAAAAGGCATGAAAATTAAAAGGGAACAATATAAATTACAGATGTTTGCAGATGATCTAGCCTTTGGAAGATCTATTAACAACGGCCTAAATTAATTTAAAAAATAGAAGAATATGGAGAAGTAGCAGGGCTGAAAATAAATAAAGAGAAAACTTAGTTAAATCTTAGTTAAAAATCTCACAGATAAGCAAAAAAAAGAATTAGTAAAGAGGGTAGGCATTCAGATAGTAAACAAAGTTAAATATTTAGGGATCCAAGTGACAGCAAAGTTAAGGAAGTAACAATTAAGGAAGATAATTATTATAAATTGTTGAAACAATCCAAGTAGATTTGGAAAAATGGAAGAATTTGCAATTATCTTTGGTAGGAAGAATAGCAACAATTAAAATGAATATATTGCCAAGGCTATTGTTCTTATTACAGATAATTCCATTAAAATTGAAAAGAAATATTTTGAAGAACTGAATAAAATAATACATAAATATATTTGGCAAGGGAAAAAAGCAAGAATTGGTCTGAAAATGATGCAAGATATAAGAAATAGAGGAGGCTTTGGATTACGCAATTGGGAATTGTACCTATCAGGCAGCAGTACTACCATGGATAAAAGAGTGGATTGTACTGAGGAATATAAGATTATTGACTTTGGAAGGAGATGATCTGCAATTGGGCTGGCATGCATTATTATTGGTGTGGGAGAAAATTAAAGAACAACATTGAGGATACCAGTTTGACTTTCAACAATGGAAACATTGATCCACCCAAATATTATTAATATGGGAAACATTGTTAAATATAAAGATATTTTAAATGAAGAAGAGGGGCTTAAAGCAAAAGAAGAGGGAGCAAGGGATCGATATAACATGATATTCTCATGTGCAGATAAGTCTAGATATGAGAAAGATGTTAAATTACAGGGTTTTTACAAAGAAGATAAAATTAGATAAAATTCTAACAGGAACAGAAGAAAGATTAATAAAGAAACTGCATAATTACTTATTGGGCATAAAATTGGAAGAGGAACAAGTAAAAGAGACAATGATAGCATGGGCGAAAAATTTTGGCTATATGATAGAATTGAATAAATGGCAGAAATTTGGGATAAGAATTACAAATTAACAATGTCTACTGCATATAAAGAGAATGTGTACAAGATGTTTTACAGATGGCATCTACCTCTGGCGAGGTTGGCAAAGATGTTTAAAGACAACTCAGCTAAACATTGAAAGGGCCACCAAATACCTGGATCTTACTGACATATGTGCGGGACATGTGGAGGGGAAAGAACTATTGGACGAAACAACAACTAATTGATCTGAAGCCAGAAACATTTCTGCTGGGAATTCTACCTGAAATTTACAATAAAGAGAATGTATATTTAATCATTCATGAATTAACTTCAGCTAGAATTGAATTTGCACAACATTGGAAAAGTGTAGAGATCTCTATTGATGAGAAGGTGATAAGGAAACTATTAGAATGTGCAGAAATGAATAGACTAACATTAGCAATTAAAGAGAAAGAGCAAACTGAATATTATATGATTTGGGAAGTACTTTACCAATGGTTGGAGGAAAAAAAGGAGTTTGGAAATGAAGAAAACTAAAAAATAAGTAGACAATACACTTAGATAAAGATATAAAATGGTTAGTATGTGTATGATAAGAATAGTGATGTTTAATGTTGATACATTATTACTAGAAGATAGTAAGGAGAAAAATGGAGAGTTTCATAATGTTTAAATGCTCAATATATTATAATACTAAACTTAGGGAAATAACGTTAATGTGAATGTGAAAGATGTGGCAAAAGAGGATCAATGTTGCACAGAGATGTTTGTACCCAGATGACACACTGCATAAGGAAAGATGGAATGTTTATTTTTGTAATTGAAAATAATAAAAGGTGCCGTCCACTAGACAGTGCCATGGGGCGGCGCCTAGGAGCAGAGCCTTCTCTGTGGCGGGCCCAGCCCTGTGGAATGACCTCCCCCCGGATATTAGGACCACTACTGACCTCCGCTCCTTCCGTGTCAAGCTCAAGACCCACCTTTTCCAAATAGCTGGCCTGGCTCAACCATAACTTCGTATCGCTCCTGATGGGTTTTTTAATTTAGTAATTTTATTTAAGGGGATTTTAAATTGTGTTTTTAACTGTCTTTCACTTATAAGTCAACTCTCCTCCATGCACATATGTATATGTCTCTGTTCTTTTTGTATATATGTTTGTTTTATGTGTATTTTTATCCGTTTTGATTGTACGCCGCCCCGAGTCCTTCGGGAGAGGGTTGCGGCTAATCAAATAAAATTATTATTATTATTATTATTATTATTATTATTATTATTATTATTATTATTATTATTATTATTATTATTATTATTATTATTATTATTATTATTATTATTATTATTATTAAAAAGCATTTCCACCTGTCCTGTGGTCTGTGACAATCAGGCCAAATCTATGACACATGCATCAAAGGTGGCACAACGCAATGTTTGGGTGACACACCCGCTTTGCCCAATAACCGATAGGAAGTGTTCTTGAAAGGGGACACACACACACACACCGCCCCGTTTTCGGAGACTGTGAAGGTCACTTGAGAACGGTGTGTCGTGTGTCCTCCGGAGCCTGTGAAGATCATGCGAGAACGGGGTGTGCTTTTGTGTGATTATCAGAGGCTGTGGGAGAACGGATTGTACTCTCACAAAGCATCCGGAGCTCCTGGAAGTTGCGCAAGTGGGCACTGCTCTCTCTCACACTGCCCTGAAAATCACGAGAAGGTGAGGTGTGTTTTCATGTGGAAACGCATGGAAGCTGCAGAGGGCGCAGAAGAGCCATCTCTGAACCTGCTTCAAGAACAGGAAGGCCGCAGGGCCCAGGGAGCAGCTACCCTGTCCCCCAGGACTCTGGCGCTGCTCAGGGTGGCCAAGAGGAAGAGGAAGGGGGGGGGGGCTTGCAGCATCCCTCTGGTCCCAAGAACAGGCACCCTGACAAGCGGGACATTCTGATCACGTGACCGCAGGGGCGCTACAACGGTTGTAACTTCAGGCAGTGGTTGTAACTCCCTTCTAACAGTCTTTGAGCAAAACGGTTGTTAAGTGAGAACATTGGTTCCAATCCAACCCGTATTACCATTTGGTCAATAATAACTAAATATTCATTTAATGTTATTGTGTAATTATTACTTAAACATTTCTCATTTCTTGTGAAATTTGTAACACAAAAGTTTTTTTCTTTAATGTTCTACATTTAAAAAACTCAACTGAGTGATAAAGGAAGCGGCCGAATCTTCAGACTCAGAAGTATGATGTTATTGACCGAAATGGCAAATCACTGTGCCAATTATGCTATGAAACTGCCACAAGCAGTATGTGGAATGTCAGAAGACATTTTGAAACAAATCGTCATTGGATTTGAGGGAAAAAGGGAGGAAGCAAGGAAGGGACTCCTCTCTCAGCAGCTGCACCTCAAAGAGGGTGAATCAAACCAATACTTAAGAGGCCCCAGAACAGGGATGTGAAACTTGCGGTGGCGTCACATGATGTAGCGTGACTCCCCCTGCCCTTCGCTAAACCGCCCCTATGCATGGCTAGCGCATGATGCTTGCTCTCTTCTCTAATTCCACCATTTCTGGAAGCTCCTGGCCACCCAGGTGTGCCATTTTATTGCATTTATCCCCCCAAGAGGGCCTTTGTGGCAAGGCAGGGGTCACAGAACTACAGGACGTAACAACAGCCCTAATTAACAGCTGCCGGAGCCCTTCCCAAGTGGGAATTTTCTGCATTATTGCTGTCAAAGTGATGTCCCGGTGTTTGGAAGCCGTCGGGGTCTGGATGGGGGGCAACAGACTCAAACTCAACCCCTCCAAGACTGAGTGGCTGTGGTTACCGGCACCTCGGTTCAGCCAGTTGATTCCATCACTGGCCATAGGGGGCGAACAATTGCCCCCTGTGGAACGGGCGCGCAATTTGGGCGTCCTCCTAGATGCCCGGCTGTCAATGGATGACCATGTGGCAGCCGTGGCAAGGGGGGCATTCCACCAGGTTCGCCTGGTGTGCCAATTGCGCCCCCTACTGGACCGGGATGCCCTACGCACGGTCACTCATGCGCTGGTGATGTCTCGCCTGGACTACTGCAACGCTCTCTACATGGGGCTTCCCTTGGGACGCGCCCGAGGACTACAGCTAGTCCAGAACGCAGCCGCGCGGGCTGTCATGGGGAGTACTAGGTACTCCCACGTAACACCTCTCCTGCGCGAGCTGCACTGGCTGCCTGTGGTTTTTCGGGTGCGTTTCAAGGTTTTGATTACCATCTTCAAAGCGCTCCATGGCACAGGACCTAGCTACCTGCAGGATCGCATCCTGCCACACACATCCCTGCGACCAATCTGCTCTCACAGGGAGGGGCTTCTCCTGGTGCCGTCCACCAGGCAATGCCAACGGGCGATGCCTAGGAGTAGGGCCTTCTCTGTGATGGGCCCAACCCTCTGGAATGACCTCCCCCCCCCCCCGACATTAGAACCACCACCGACTTCCGCTCCTTCCGACAAAAACTGAAGACTCACCTGTTCCGATTAGCTGGCCTGGCACATTCATAACTTTTACCTCCTGGCACTGGTATTTTAGGGGAACCATTTTTAAATTAACCTATGGGGTATTTTTTAGGGGTTTTTAAAAACTATATTTTAGATACTTTACTTAGATGTACAGTTTTTCTTTTAACCTCCTCCATAACTATTTAACTATTTAATTATTTAATTATTTATGTTCTGTATTTTCTATGTATTGACTGTACACCGCCCCGAGTCCCTTCTGGGAGAGGGGGTGGTCTATAAGTGCAAATAAAGTAAAGTAAAGTAAAGTAAGTAAGGAATCTGTGGAGTGCTATGGAGAAGTTACGTGTTCCAAAATAAGAGTTTGGAGCATTTTCCTCAGCATGGAGATCGTACATGAGTCACCACACTGGTGTTTTTCGCACACTTCTCAGTTCACATGAATGAACAACTTAAAATTATATGGTTTTAGCAAAAGTACTGACATTATGCTTGAATACATAAAAGGCTTTGAAACTCAACTTCAAATTTTCCAACGAGAGGTGGGACCTAAAACTACGTTTCTTGACTTCCTAGAAGGAAGCCATGATGACACGCTCTCAATTCAGCTGAGGTGCAGACAGAAGCCAAGGAAGAGCAGCAAGGTGCGAGAGGGGAGTCTGCTGGCCAGGCCGCCCAAAGGAGGGAGCTTCCATCTGGAGCCCAACCGGTTTGCTCGTAGGGTCGTTTTTAGTCCTTCGGAGGCTTTAGGGAAGCCTCCTGAAGGTCCCTGAGGCCTCCGGAGGGCTTAAACTGACCCTACGAGCAAACTGGAAGTCTGTTCCCAAACTTCCGGTTTGTCCATAGGGCCATTTTTTTTGCGCTCTGGAGGCTTCAGGGAAGCTCTTTTTGCCCTCCCCAGGCTCCTATAAAGCCTCTGGAGTCTGGGGATAGCGAAAAATGCCTTTAAAAAAGACTGAACTCAGCTGACAAGGCAACACTTCACATGCCCTGACAAATGACTCCGTGTGCCACCTGTGGCACGCATGCCATAGGTTCGCCATCCCGGATCTAGGTCTTCCTAGAGCCGCAGACTGGCTCATTCCTACAGAGGCATCTCTGGCACACCAGCGTGGCTTCCTAGAGCTGCTACAATGCCACAGACCTTGATGGGGTTTTCCTTGCTTTTCTTTCTTTCTTTTTAAGCGCTCTCGAAGCCCCCATAAAAGCTCCAGGAGCAACCGCTGAGCATGGGGAGAGCGCTCCTCCTGGCTTGCTTTTCTCCCCCCTCTGTTCTGATCGAGAAGGGGGGAGAAGCCAACCAGGCATCTATATTTTCAAGACAGCTTGGAAGAGAAAACACGCCCACCACCACCACCAGCCCACCTCCTGCAGATGGCATACATCCGGTTGACAGTAGAAATGCGGAAAGGCTCGTTCTTGGAGCGGGTCAGGCTGTTGCTCAGGGTGCCCAGGCCCAGGCGCTGATAGTCTCGGCAACAGGCTCGCTCCACCAGGTGGCTCATGGTCATTTTGTCAGAGGGCCTGATGGCGGCCAAAGGGGTCAAGGTGCTCCGCTCCATTTCTTCAGACACTGCAGGAATCAAAAGGCGCATCAGAGAGGGGCCAGAAAGCAGCTCTGCCTGTCACCTGCCCAGCCCGGGGAATGATAGGAGGGGGGGAAGCTGCCGTACCCGAGATCTCGTCCTCGTTGTCCTCGGGGAATGGGTGCTGGCTGCCCCGCTGCTCCCAGGGAGGCGGGCTGTACTTCTTGCGAGTGACGTACTGGCGTCCGATGGTTTTCTTGGCATTTTTTACTAGGTTCTTGGAGATGGTCCTAAAAGAGTGGGTGGGAGATGTCACTCCCCTGTGAACCCCAGGCAGCTCCTCCTCCAAAGCCCCATCAGGTAGAGACACCCCCCCTCCTTCTGCTGGACTTGGAAGCATCTGCTTGAAGAGATGCCAATCAGCGGAGGAGCTGGGACCCCAAGCATCCCCCCATCCCTTTCTGACTCCCTCGTGTGAGGGCGCTGGGGCTGGCAAGCTTCCCACATGACCCTTGGCTGACTTCAGGCTTGCTCAGAGCCACATTAATTGACCACAAAGAAGGCGAGAGAGAAATCAGGGGCTGCTCGCTCCCCCCTGCCACCGACTGCCAGGGAGACCCTTCCCCACCTGAGTGACGGGTTTTTGTCCTTGGCTTTGGGAGGCAGAGCGGCCTTGCTGGTCTGTCCCACTGTGAAGGCAAAGGTATCGGAGACGTGCTGGGGGTAGCGCAACTTGCTGAGATGCTTCCGGAAGGTCTCTGCGCTCTCAGAGGCCACTTCCTCATCAAAGACAATGCGCAGCACCTGGAGGGCAGATGGAGGCAGGCTCAGGCTCCACTCCCCTGGCTTCCTTCAGCACTGGCTTGAAGGGATTGGAAGGGGGGGGGAGGGTCAAGGATCCCCAAGGGATATGCACCCTCACCTGGAATGTACAGGAGCGCAGCTGGAGCTGAGCGCAGCCCTCCTGGATGAATTGATCCAAGGGAGTCTGGGCTGAAATCTTCTCCTCTTTGGTCAGAGAGGCAATGGGGAAGGAACGGACGATCACGTGCTCTCCCACTGGGGTCGGGGGGGAGGGGAGGGGGAGAAAGAGGGCAGGCCAGTGAGAGCCAGGTAGGAGCCATCCCTTACAGCTGAGGTGGCACTGGGATGGGCGGACAGCTCTGCCAATGGCGCATGTGACCAGGACCCTCCTGGCTTTACCTGACTCTTCCCCAGGTATGGGGGGGGGGCGAGGGAGATAGAGAGAGGGGGGAGAGAAGCTGTGCCAGGTGAGCAGGTCACTGTGAGCGGGAAAGTGAGTCCCTGTCGCCAAAGAGATGGCTTGTCCCTTCCTGAAAAGACCCCCCCCCCCCCCAGTGTCTCCTATTTTTTACACAGAAGGAAGAAATAATCATGGCAGGTTCTGAGGCTTTATGGGAGCTCTACTGCAATGAGCTGGGCCTCTCCCCACCCCCACCCCCAATAGTTCTACTTATTTTGATCAACGTGCAAGGATTAAATTAAAACAACTGGTGCCCTCTGACAGGACGGGCCGAGCCACCCCTTCCTGTGATGGCAATTCTGGCTTCCTCTGGAGCCTGCCAAGGCCTCCGGCTGCTTCTGACAAGCAGGTAACCAACCACCTGTCCTGTACACGGTTTCCTACCAAGGTGCAAAACGGGCTTGGTGGCTACCTCTGAAGCCTGGCCTGGGAGCGGGGTAGCTGAGGGATTGCCTTTCGCAGTAGAGGCGAATGGTCTTTTGTCCAGAGTCTCTCCTGCTCCAGCCCAACCCAAATAGGACAGAGGTGCTGCAGATGCCATCCTCCAGCTGAAGGGGACTAGAAGGGGGGCTTTTTCCACAGCGGTCCCTGCTCTTATGGAACATCCCCCTTTCGGAGATAGGAATGGGCCCGGCCCTGTTCTTAAATTTTTCTCATGTTCCTGAGCCTGGGTGCTGAATGTATTAAGGGCACATTCATTTCCTGACTGCACTGCTAACTGGACGATTATCTTGGCTGCTATGTATGCTTATTTTGAATGTTTTTATTGGTTTTCTTGTTTTAAAATGCCTTTAGTAGTTTGATTACATTTTTTGAATTGTAAGCTGCCCAGAGATATTGATTAAGATGGGCAGCTGTAGAAATTAAATTGAATGAATGAATGAATGAATGAATGAATGCTTTGCATTTCTCACTGCGTTTGTTGGACAGGTTCCAACATTCAAGTCTACCCAGACCCGATTTCATTAATGACTTGGATTAAGAGCATGGGAGAATGCTGATCAGATTTGCAGAACTCAAATGGGATGGGTAACTCTGGTGGCACAGAGGTTAGAGTGCAGTATTGCAGACTAACTCTGCCCACTGCCAGGAGTCTGATCCTGACCTGCTCCAGGTTGACTCAGCCTTCCGTCCTTCCGAACTGGGTAAAATGTTGGGGGCGAGAGGCTGACTTTGTAAACTGCTTAGAAAGGGCTGTGAAGCACTGTGAAGCAGTATATAAGTCTAAGGGCTATGGCTATAATGTTGTAAAGACTGAAATAAAATTTAAAACAATATTGATACGATTAAAGAAGTAGTCTGAAAGTCTACTAAATTCAAATTTATTATTATTATTATTACTAACAAATAACAAAATAAAAATGAAAGACTGAAAGTCTACTAATAAATAACAAAATAAAAATGCAAGAGAGGCAAATGCGGATCAGAAAGCTCCTTTGCTGCAAATCAAGCAGAGATGATTCTAGGCTCCTTTGGAGTCAAACACCGCCCCGAGTCCCTTTCGGGAGAGGGGGCGGTATATAAACGCTAATAATAAATAAATAAATAATAAATAATAAATAAATCTGTAATCTGTGCTCTCCAAGCAGAAACTAGGTGTCTACGTCAGCCATTCCACTCTATGGTGAAGCCACACTATCAGCCCCCTCTACCACAAAGACCTTGCAGGAGAAGAGCTGTCTGGACAACTGTGGGATCTGGCAGGTTGAGAGCTGTGAACCATAAACCCAAAGCTTTTGCTGTGACCCAGCAAAACAGATATAGTGCCCTTGCTGACCTTAATGGGGACACTAAAGAGATAGGTCAAGGCAGTTGTGATAATGATGACTCAAATAAGCAGGGGATCGTGGTCCAAAACGAAGAACTTTCTTCGGAAAGGCGAAAAGGGGAACCAGGTATCACACATCAGTCGCAGAAGAAGATCAAGGTATGTAAAAAGAGAAGTCACCTTCTGGTTGGTGATTCAATCGTAAGAGATGTTAATTTAGGAGAGGATAAGGAGGTTTTAAAAGAGGTCAGGTGTCTGCCAGGTGCTACTGCCAGCAGAGACAAGAGGCGTATTCTTAAGATAGTCAAGAATGCAAGTAAGGACTGTGACGTTGATGCTATTATACATCTTGGCACTAATGATCTATCCCAGAAAGATGTACTTTCTGTGCAGAATGATTTCCAGAACTTGGGGTATGAACTTAATAGTATAGGTTGTAGGCTTATCTTTTCAGAGGTTTTACCTGTATATAAGGAACAAAAAGGGAAGGGCCAGCGTGTAGCAGAGTTTAATGTTTGGCTAAAGGAGTGGTGTAAAAGGGAAGGCTTTGGTTTTATTAGTCATGAAGCCTGTAGCTGGTCCAATGAAAAACTGTACAAAAGAGATGGGTTGCACCCATCCAAGAAAGGAACTGAGTTACTTGGCATTAAATTCACAGATTTTCTTGATAAACATTTAAACTGAAGAGCGGGGACAGAGAATTAATAGATACAGAACATCTCTGTCCCCAGCAAACTAAAATTCATAGGGTTATAAATGCATGTAACATAGATGTGTGTGTGGGTAAGATTATCACTCCTGCTGTCAAGCAAAACCAAGCATGTAATAGTGATTGTCATACCATGTGCATGAATCACACAAGTGGCAAGAAAATAGGGGCAGTCAGGCATAATACAGGTTATGTAGACAGTAAACACAAGGTCAATCAAAATGGACTCAAATGTCTATATACCAATGCACAGAGTATGAGGAATAAACAGGGAGAATTAGAAATTCAAGTAAAAGAGGGCAGATATGATATTATTGCCATTACAGAAACTTGGTGGGATGAAACTGACAAATGGAACATACAGCTAGAAGGATTTAAATTATTTAAAAGAAATAGACCAAATAAAAGAGGAGGTGGAGTTGCACTATATATAAGAAATAACTATGTCTCTACAGAAATAGAGCACAACAATAATGAGAACTATCTTGAATGCATTTGGGTCAATATTAAAGGTTGTGGGGGAAATGACATTGCCATAGGTCTATACTACAGGCCACCCAACCAAGCAGAGGAAGAAGATGAACTTTTTGCTAGTCAGCTAACTAAGGTATGTAGGAAGCACACCACAATAGTAATGGGAGATTTTAACTACCCTGACATCAACTGGGAAACAAACTCTGCACCAAGTGGAAGATCCAACAGGTTCCTAACAAACCTAGCAGACAACTTTGTTTTCCAAAAAGTAGAGAAGGAAACAAGGGGATCAGCCATACTGGACTTAATTCTCACTAACAGAGAGGAAATGATAGAAGGTGTTGAAGCCATAGGAACCCTGGGGGCAAGTGACCATGCAATATTGGAATTCAACATTATCCAAACACAAGTAGTAGAACAAAGTCAAACTAGAGTCTTGGACTTTAAGAAAGCTAATTTCAATAAACTTAGAGAGAGCTTGGGAAAAATTCCATGGATGAGAATCCTCGAGGGGAAAACAACTCAAGAAGCTTGGGAAATTTTGAAAAATGAGATTAGAAAAGCCCAGTCTAACACAATACCAATGAAGAAGAAAAACAACAGCTCCCAAAAGAAACCAGCATGGCTGCATAAACAACTATCTGACAAACTGAAAGACAAAAAAAGTAAGTATAAAAAGTGGAAGGAGGGGGACATAACTAAGGCAGAATATCAGCAAATAGCCCGAGCCTGTAAAGATGAAGTGAGGAAAGCTAAGGCTCACAATGAAGAAAGGCTTGCCACAAAAGTAAAAATTAACAAAAAAAGCTTCTTCCAACATGTTAAAAACAAGAAAAAAGTTAAGGAAACAATTGGTCCATTGCTAGGAGAAAGTGGCAAGAAGGTGACAAGCAACAGGGAGAAAGCAGAACTATTTAACTCATGTTTTGCATCTGTCTTTACACAAAGGGATAAAACAGTCCAACCTATCAAAAGCAGCACCACAAAATTAGGAACACAAATTGAAATAGGGAAGAAAATGGTAAGTGAGCACCTGTCTACCCTAGATGAGTTCAAATCACCAGGACCGGATGGATTACACCCCAGAGTTCTGAAGGAACTAGCAGACGAGATCTCAGAACCACTGAATTATATCTTTCAGAGATCCCGGAGCACCAGGGAACTACCAGAGGACTGGAAAAGAGCTGATGTGGTTCCCATCTTCAAAAAAGGGAAAAAATTAGATCCAGGAAACTACAGACCTATCAGCCTAACCTCAATACCAGGAAAGATTCTGGAAAAAATAATCAAGCAACGAATTTGCGAACACCTAGAAGCAAACAAAGTAATAGCCAAAAGCCAACATGGATTTGTCAAAAACAGATCATGCCAGACTAATCTTATTGCATTCTTTGATAATGTGACAAAATTAGTGGACCAGAGGAATGCCGTTGATATAGTTTACTTGGACTTCAGTAAGGCTTTTGATAAGGTAGACCATAACCTACTACTAGATAAAGTAGAAGAATGTGGGTTAGACAGCATCACCACCAGATGGATTGGTAACTGGCTGACCAACCGCACTCAACGTGTAGTTCTCAATGGAACTGCATCTACATGGAGGGAAGTATGCAGTGGAGTACCCCAAGGCTCTGTTTTAGGCCCAGTACTCTTCAACATCTTCATCAATGATTTGGATGAGGGAATAAATGGGGAACTCATCAAATTTGCAGATGATACCAAGCTGGCAGGAATAGCCAACACTCCAGAAGATAGGCTTAAGATACAGAAGGATCTTGACAAACTTGAACATTGGGCACTATCTAATAAAATGAAATTCAATGGTGAAAAGAGTAAGGTTCTACATTTAGGCAACAAAAACGGAATGCACAGGTACAGTATAGGTGATACCTTACTCAGTAGTAGTAACTGTGAAAGGGATCTTGGAGTCCTAGTGGACAACCATTTAAATATGAGCCAGCAGTGTGCAGCAGCTGCCAAAAAAGCCAACACAGTTCTAGGCTGCATCAACAGAGGGATAGAATCAAGATCACGTGAAGTGTTAATACCACTTTATAATGCCTTGGTAAGGCCACACTTGGAATACTGCATTCAGTTCTGGTCGCCACGATGTAAAAAAGATGTGGAGACTCTAGAAAGAGTGCAGAGAAGAGCAACAAAGATGATTAGGGGACTGAAGCCTAAAACATATGAAGAACGGTTGCAGGAACTGGGTATGTTTAACTTAAGAGAAAGAAGGACTAGGGGAGACATGATAGCATTATTCCAATATCTCAGAGGTTGCCACAAAGAAGAGGGAGTCAAACTATTCTCCAAAGCACCTGAGGGTAGAACAAGAAGCAATGGGTGGAAACTAATCAAGGAGAGAAGCAATTTAGAACTGAGGAGGAATTTCCTGACAGTGAGAACAATTAATCAGTGGAACAGCTTGCCTCCAGAAGTTGTGAATGCCCCAACACTGGAAGTCTTTAAGAAGATGTTGGATAGCTATTTGTCTGAAACGGTATAGGGTTTCCTGCCTAGGCAGGGGGTTGGACTAGAAGACCTCCAAGGTCCCTTCCAACTCTACTATTGTATTATTGTATAAATGGAGATCATCCGAGACAAAGGAGGTCCCCACCCCCATCTATTCTGCACTAAGGAGAGCCCACCTCAAGGGTCCAGTTCTGGTCCCCCAATTTCAAGGATTCAGCACTGATATATGGTTGATTGAGGGATTATGAACGAAATTCTAGGAAGAAGGATTGAGAGTTGGGAGCATTTAGCTTTGTGAAAGGATAGTGCTGTGTGTGTGTGTGTGTGTGTGTGTGAGAGAGAGAGAGAGAGAGAGAGAGAGAGAGGGAGAGGGAGAGGGAGAGGGAGAGAGAGAGAGAGAGAGAGAGAGAGAGAGAGAGAGAGAGAGAGAGAGAGAGAGAGCCACCCAGGAGGCTGGTCAAGAGTGATTTTCACTCTCTCAACCAACCTGCCTTAATTTGGGTTCCTGCACTAAGCCGACGATTGGGCTTGGGCTCCTCCATGGCCCCTTCCAAGGATCCCCTTGGGGTCTGCCTCTTAGCATGGCCTGTCTCCCACTCCCTGGCACTCTCTCCTAGAAGCCTGCACCGCTGTGGCGCCCCCTTACCTAGCGGGTTGGTGGGTGTGCCCTTGAAGATGATGCGGTAGGTGGTAAGGAAGATCGCTCCTTCGGCCGGAAGTAGAGGAGGCCCCCCGAGGCTGCCTCCAGCGCCTTCTTCCCTGCCGTCGGGCACCAGGTAAACGCGTAGGCCACCCATCACGCTGTCCTCTCCAATCAGCAGGCTCGGCTGGAGGAGCTTGGGCTGCGAGAAGGAGAGCCTGCTCACCTCTAGCCAGGCGGCTGATGAGCCTGCAGGAACTAAGGTTGCCCAACCCACCGCTGCGGGCAGCTCCTCCCCCAGGCGCCCAGACTGCAGCGCTCACCTTCTGTATTGGAGGAAGCCTCTTGCTCTCTCGGTGCACGGCATCCAGTGTTTCAATGTGCATCTGGACAATGTCTGGGGGGTGGCAGGAGAGACGGCGATGAGAGCCCCTCTCCGGGCCACCACCGTCCCCTCCCGACCACTCTCAGCTCAGGGGGCACCTGCCTGGGATCATGACATGCAGCCCCTTGAGGTGCTCGTTGGTGACGCCGCTCTCTGTGCAGACCTTGTCCACAAAGCGGTTGATGAACCGTACCACGTAGTTGGCCACGTCGGAGCTTTCAGCATCCTCAAAGCCGCTCTCGGTGTCGTAACTGTCCGCCACACTGCCAGCGATGCTGAGAAGGCAGAGAGGCCCCTGAGCACAACTACCACCCTCCTCCTCCTCCTCTTCCCCAACCTGCGCCTCCGCCCTGCCCTCGCCTGGCTCAGTGGGACGCTACCTGCTGGTGATTAAGCTGTTGCTGACGCTCTCGGCGTCTCCAAGTCCGGCGCCCCGCAGGAGCCTGTTCTTACTGGTGTCCAGAGGCAGCAAAAGGTAGCTCATGCGGTTGGCATAGTGGATGGCTTGACTGAAGACGGTGCTCTCTTCCTTCTGAATGAGGTCCTGCTGCTTCTCCCGGCTCATGGTGGGCCAAAGACGGCACTGCACGGCAGCGATATCCAGAGCCGACTCCTCCTCGGCCACCTGGGAGCCAGAGAAGCGATCCAGAGGATGAGCCGGGAGGCGGCTGCCTCAAAGCCCCCCCCCCTCCTCCTGAGCTCAGCTCTACCTGCTCAGCACAGTCCTCCTCGTTAGCCTCCAGGTAGAGAGCCCGGATGTGGTTCTGTACGTCACTGTAGAACATGGCTTCCCAAAATTGAAGGTTGGTCCACACCAGGTGCTCCTGCACACAGCTGTAGGCAAACTGGGTGATTCCCTGACTGAGTTTCTGGGGGACAGAAAAAGGAAAGGAAGGAAGGGGTGCCTTGAACGGCGGATGCCCGTCTCCCTTCCCTCCTCGGCCACCACCAATGCCGGCCCGGCTACTTACGCGGCAAAAGGCAGTGACCAAAGGCAGAAGCGCAGCAGCGACCCCGTGCTCATCCGCGGCGTTGCAGTCCTGTGAGGAGATAAGAGCAGTGCTGCAGTTCAGCCCCAAGGAAGCCAGGCGCTGGGGTGGGGAAGGGTCCCCAGACCTCCAGCCACACCTGCAGGCAGCAGTTCATCATCCGGACAATGAAATCAAACTGCTGGTGGTCCAGCATGGCCCTGTTCTGCTGCACGTGGAGATTCAGCTCCTGGGTGAGGCAGTGGCGAGCGGCCCGGCTCTTCATGGCCCGCAGCACAGCCGGCAGCAGCTGCAAGGCAAAGCGGGCAGCGCTCAGCAGGAGCTCCCCATCTGCCCACCCCCCTGCCCTGCTCTGGGGAAGCCTAAGGCCAGTGGGGAAGGAGGCTCCACTCTTGGGAGGGGGCCCCAGTTGCCAGCCAATTCTCTTCCCCTACTCCCACCCCCTCCCCCCACCCAGCAACCTATATTCTGGGGTTTCTGTCCTGCTTTACACTGCAGGTCAGAGGAAAAGTACCCAGCAACTGCTCTGGCTCCTCTTTAAAACCTCTCTTTCATAGATAAGGGGCCCTCCTTTTAAAAAAATTCTGCAATGAAAAGTGCAAAATGCACTCTATCATTACACACTTCTGTTGCCAAATCTCAACCTCGGCATAGACCGTGCCTTTGTGGAGGGAAGGAGGGCTGCCTATCCCAGGGAGGGACGCCCCCCTCCCCTCCCCTCTCCTCCCCCCCCCCCATTCTCACTTTTTTGGCTTCTAGCATCTTGCTCTCAAAGACAAAGGAGATGCAGTTCCTGACCACCTCCAGCCGCCGGGCACTGTTGGCCAGGAGCATCCCGTTCCTCTCCATGAGGGTCCCTGGAAGAGAGAAAAGTCAGCCTCTGTCTGGAGGTCCCGGGAAAGCACCCCTCCTGCCCGCCTCCAGGGCACCTCTTGGCCCAAAACTGGGCAGGAGAAACGCCAGCAGGCCAGCAGGGGCATTCAGGCGCCACCTTCCCTTCCCTGCAGCTTTTCAATGCTCCGCCTCCTCCTTTTCCTGAAGCTGAAAGAAGAGACTGCGGAGCTGGCAAAGATGCAGGCAGAGGCAACCAGAAGGGTCAGGCGAGGAGAGCAGCTCCTTCCATAGGAACCGTATAGGGGAATACGGAGGTTTCGGGGTTCAGCATGAAGACAGGGAAGATAAAACCAGGTCATTACAAAGCCGGCCGTGAGAGCGGAACCAAAGGCCATTCAATGAATTTGCTGTCACCCGATCTAGACCAGGGAGAAGGGAGGCTAATCCGGATGGTGACACCGCATCTCCTGAGACAGGGGCATCTGCCAAGGAGCTGCAGTGGCGCTGGTCACGGTATGACCCAGAAGGCGAGAAGGTCCTTGCCGGATCCTGCCTCGGGGCCCCTGCCTTATTAAAGCCGGCAGGAGTTGTCTGAAGGGTAGATGGGGGCCTCTGAGACCCACCGTGCATGCCGAAGGTAAGGCCGACCATCCCTTTCAGAACTCTGACTATGATCCTTTTAGTTATCCATTCATGCTTTAGATTGATATCCTGCTTCTCTGCATGGCCCCAGAGAGACCGGCTGGGTTGAGATCTCCCCAGGGCCCCTTCTGTCCTTATTCATTTTTCTAAACGCCTTCCAACTGCCCATAGACTCGGCCTGGAGCACTTGCTCCAACAAGGGAGCCTCTGACTTCACCAGGGGACCACGCTATCCCAGGGCTGCAACCATCTCGGCACCAGCGGCTGGCACCCACGTACCCAGGGGTGGCCCGGATGGCACCATGGCTTTCTTCTCCGCCTTCACCAAAGGAGGCGCTGTCTGCTGTTTGGCCGCGGCCTGGTCAACAATCCACTGGATGGTCCCTTCGTCCAAATGGGGGAACGGCCTCTGGTGCAGGCGCAGGTGGCAGCCCTCTGTGGGCTTCTGTACCTTATGCATGGTCACGGCAGGGTAAGGGTTCTCCTGGATCAACAGAGGCGGCAGCAAAGGTTAAGGGCCAAAGGTCGTCACCACCCAAGCGAGCTGAGCCTTCCAAATGTCCAGCCAAGGTCAGCATCTCTCCTGCCCCCGACAGGATTGGGCAGACTGATTCGCCATTATGGGACAATCTGCTTGACAAGACTTGCCTTAGCAAGAACAGGGATGTACAGCTGGATGCCAAAAAGCAACCCGCTGATTCGGAGTCTGTGTGTCCGTATGCGAGAGATACCGGGGGAAGGGGGGATCCCAGTCAAGCGCCTATGCAGTGCAGGGCCAGCACCCCCTGGCCAATCCTCAAAGCGGGAACAAAACAGGAGATGCTGGTGCTCTCCGGGGGGGAAGAGGGGAGTAAGGATGCCACGCAGGGCATCTGCCCGCAGGGCTGATACACTTCCTTACACCCAGGGCTATGTCAGCATACATTTTTGTAGAGCTGCTCTGCCAGTTCCTTGATGTGACGTAGAACCTTTGCCTTGTTTCCTTCATCGGCCTGCATCCGTTTGGCTTCACTGGCCACAAGCTATGAGAGGAAGGAAGATTTTCTTTAAGCACTCTAGGGTGCGTGCACACACATACTCACCAAACAGCTGGAGCATCGGGGGTTGGGGAGGTGCCTCAGAGTCCTTCCCAACAAGCCTCTCACCTCATCAAACAAGTCCGTCTCCCGGTAGGGGGGGCCCCTCTCGGTCACAAAGCCTGCGAAGGCCATGCCCTCCAGCACTTTGGGGAGGAACTCGTCTTCCACCAGCCCCCTCTGCCCGAGGAAGGCGGCCTGCAGCAATGGAAAGAGGAGCCTGGGAAGGGGGGCTGTGCCGAGGGGGAAGGCCAGAGGCCCACAGAACAGCCCTCTCCTGAGACCGCGGAATCCATCGCCCCAGCTGAGAAATGGACCCGACCCAGCTCTGGATGAGGGAAAGTCCGTTCCTGATGAAAGAAACATTCCCACCACCACCTTCCACCCTGCTGGGCATCAAATCCTGGAACCTCAGCTCCATCACCCGCTCCTAAGTGTTGGACGCCTGGGAGATGTCACTACTAAAGGCCCCCCCTGAGCAAGCTTTCTACACCGGGTGGACCAGAGAGAATTCAACCCCGTGGCTGTTTGCTCTGACCACTCTCCTCCACAGCCTACCTTATGGAAGCGAATGACTGGTTCCGGGTGAATACGGATGATGTGTAGGCACCAGCGGTAGCCCTGCAGCAACTGGGCAAACAGGCGGAGGAAGACTGCCCGGACCTCCTTATCCTGCAGCCAGACAGGCGAGGGAGAAGGTCAGAGGGGAACGGGAAGCATCGGCTGTGGTCCTGAAAGACACCTGCATCCCGCAGCCCCTTTGCAGAGCTGTGCATTGAGCATCCCTGCAGCCCAAGGTAGATTCTTTGGGGTGGAGAAGCCCAAAGCCAAGCTAGCCAGCTCAGAGGGCTCTCATTTACCTGCATCTTGAGGGAGGAAGCAGAGATGGTGGAAGGTGGGAAGGCCAGATCTGCCATCTCCAACTCTGGATCCAAGACCTGCTCAGACAAAGTCAAGGAATTTGTTCAAATGGGGGGTGGGGGTGTTCCCCTAATCGCCCTCTCTCCAGGGCCACAACTTGTAAAGCAAACGCAACTTATTCCTCTGATTGTGCTGTATCTCTTCCCCATTCTTACACTCTAGTGAAATCAGGGAGGTGCCTGCCTGACCCACGCCCAAATGTCACCTGGACCTTGAAAAAAGCACCTTTTTGCCAAGGTATCAGTTTTTGCCTATTTTCACTGAGATCACCTTCCTTACTCTCTACCGCAGCCTTGGAGAAAGGTCTTCTCGGTTCCGTCACTCCGCCCGTTCGGTTGTTCATGGGCCCCAACCCAACTGCACTGGACACAAGGCGAGGTGTCTTTTCAATGGTCCCTCTCCTATGGCTTAAAAGTTATCCTCATCCACTTTTTGTGCAGTTAATAAAAAGAGGCTAAAAGTAACGCGCTTGCTCTTTCCTGGCTGGGGCTCCTCCACCACCTTCCTCAGGTACCCCAAGCCTTAAGGGAAATATTTCACTCTATTCAGTCTTCTTTCTCTCTCCTCATATTCTCACTTCCAGGCTACAGGGTGGGCAGAAATATGTTATTATATATACAAAGACATTTTTCCTTCTTCTGGAAATGTGGAATATAAATGGAGCAAATGTGCTCTTCAGAAAAGAAAAAAAAGTTTCACTCTTAAAAAAAATTAAAACAAGGCATAATTACCTTACACAATGATCTTATTACGAAGGGGTGTGTGTGTGTGTGTGTGTGTGTGTGTGTAAACAACTTCTAAAACTATTCTATATATAACTATAACCCTAAGTTTTCCCTGTGAAAATTGTAGATTATAATGGAATGATTTCTCCGCTATTACGCAGAACATCAGATTTTTGGGGGGTTTTGATAGATAATTCAGCATTAGTGAGACAGAAAAAGTGGTAAATCTAGAGATTGTAGTTATTTTTCAGAAAGACATAGATCATTTTCAAGAATAGGTATGATTTGGATCTCAGAAAATGTGGATCCTAAGATTTCTAAAGTTGAAATTTTAACAAAGGATTTTCTTACCCATGTATTTATTCATTTTTTTTAATTAAATTTATCATTTGTCAGCTCACTATCCAAAGTAGCTAACAATGATTCAAAAGCATATATATTAAAATATTAAAATTAACAACAATTAAATAAATGCTAAAAAACAAGATGAACAGTGTCTCTCACTCAACATTCCCCCTCCAGCACAAGGTGCCCCCCAGCACTCAGAGCAGAGCCTGGCTCTAAAGGCCCTCCTGGAAGGCCAGAAGGGTGCAGATGTTCCATGCCCATTGTGGGCAGATGTTCCTGCACACAATGCCAGCTATCTGGCTGTGGCATCCAGGATATGCTCTTCTGCCTGCAAATTACACCCTGCCACTCTGTGCTGGACCGACCCTGAGGCCTCTCTATATAGTCAGCGCCTTGGGTCCTGCCTATTTTATATATAACTAAAATAACAGCAGCACGATTTCAATAGGAGGCATAGAGGTGGAAAGATTTGATGTTACTTGCAGTGAAAGAATGAATGGATGGTGAAGTTGATGGAGCTGGCTGAGATGACAAAATTGACAGTTTGGATTACAGAAAAAATGCAGAAAGAGAGAGAGAGAGAGAGAGAGAGAAACTTGAATCGAGGTACTCGCTTGCAAGCTCTCCCCACCAATTCACAGGTAAATGCTATTTCTTGACACGGAAGGGATGCCAAGAATGAAAAAGGGATAAATAAATGTGGATTGGATGTTGAAGGGAATGGGCAGCATGCTAGGGTGGTTTGCTAACATCAAGAGGAAAAAAAAAGAGGATTAAATTGCAAAACAAATACAGGAAGAAAAAGAGAATCTCAAAAGTTGTGATTGGATGAAATTGAGGAGATCCTGAAAAAGAGGGGAGAAATTACAAAACAAAAGATAATGAAGACATTTATCAGTGTAATTGCAACAAAGATGGTTGGCAAGGAAGAAACTGTATAAAGAGACGTTACCTGTATCTCCTTTTCTTTGTCATATGTTTTTATTATTTTCAGTCCTTTTCTGTATTACCCCAAAAGTGAATAGTATGATGGGTATAAATGTTATTTACGTAGGCACAATTGTATTCTGGCTTTACCAGACTAAAACATTTATTTCACATTTGCTTTGTTTGAAACAACTTATTAATCCGAAGCCAAGAGTTTTCTCAACTCTTTCAGAAAGGTATGGGGAAAAATATCTTAAACAGAAATTCCATTATTTTGCTTTAATGCTTTACTTTATTTAATTTGGTTTTAATCAACTTGGTGACAGTTTTACAAAAGAATTTATGAACCACCTTATACGTCCAGCAATTTATGTAAGACAGCTGAGCAAAAATATCTAGAAAATTCACAAATGTTCCCCAAACAAGGAAATAAGCAGAATTAAACACTACCCTCTCTAACAGCTCTCTAAGAGTGGAAAAACACCCGAGCCTGCCACCAATTATACAACTTTGGATAGGTTGCGTGGACGGCTGCGACCCACCACATGTTTAATGGACCCGTGTCCCTCCTGCTTGGTACTGGCATCTTGGGAGGTGACCCGAGGCTGGCTTCTGGGCCTGGTGAATGCCTCATTGGGTGAGGGATCCTTACCAACCGCCTTGAAGGAGGCGGTGGTGAGGCCCTTACTTAAGAGGCCTTCACTCGACCCAATGGAGCTAGCTAACTATCGTCCAGTCTCCAACCTTCCGTTTCTAGCGAAGGTTGTTGAGAATGTGGTGGCGCAGCAGTTTCCACGACACCTTGACGAATCCGAGTATCTAGACTCACGCCAGTCCGGCTTCCGACCCGGGCACAGCACAGAGACAGCCTTGGTCGCGTTGGTTGATGATCTCTGGAGGGCCAGAGATAGAGGTTGTTCCTCTATCCTGGTCCTATTAGACCTCTCGGCGGCTTTTGATACCATCGACCATGGTATCCTATTCCGCCGGTTGGAGGGGATAGGAGTCGGAGGTACCGTTTTGCGGTGGTTCGGCTCCTACCTCTCCGACCGGAGGCAATGTGTGTTGACAGGGGGGCAGAGGTCGACCCCGAGGCCACTCACTTGTGGAGTGCCACAGGGGTCGGTCCTCTCGCCTCTCCTGTTCAACACATATGTGAAGCCGCTGGGTGAGATCATCCGTGGTTTTGGGGTTGAGTATCACCTCTACGCTGATGATACTCAGCTGTATATTTCAACCCCAAACCACCCCAACGAGGCTGTCGAAGTGATGTCCCGGTGCTTGGAAGCCGTCGGGGTCTGGATGGGGGACAACAGACTTAAACTCAACCCCTCCAAGACCGAGTGGCTGTGGCTACCGGCACCTCGGTTCAGCCAGCTGATTCCATCGCTGGCCATAGGGGGCGAACAATTGCCCCCTGTGGAACGGGCGCGCAATTTGGGCGTCCTCCTTGATGCCCGGCTGTCAATGGATGACCATGTGGCAGCCGTGGCGAGGGGGGCGTTCCACCAGGTTCGCCTGGTGCGCCAATTGCGCCCCCTACTGGACCGGGATGCCCTACGCGCGGTCACTCATGCGCTGGTGACGTCCCGCCTGGATTACTGCAACGCTCTCTACATGGGGCTGCCCTTGGGATGCGCCCGGAGACTGCAGTTAGTTCAGAACGCAGCCGCGCGGGCTGTGATGGGGAGTACGAGGTACTCCCACGTAACACCTCTCCTGCGCGAGCTGCACTGGCTACCTGTGGTTTTTCGGGTGCGTTTCAAGGTGCTGATTACCATCTTTAAAGCGCTCCATGGCACGGGACCTAGTTACTTGCGGGATCGCATCCTCCCACATACATCCCTGCGGCCAATTCGCTCACACAGGGAGGGACTTCTCCTGGTGCCGTCCACTAGGCAATGCCAAAGGGCGACACCAAGGAGTAGGGCCTTCTCTGTGATGGGCCCAACCCTCTGGAATGACCTCCCCCCCGACATTAGAACCACTTCTGACCTCCGCTCCTTCCGGCAAAAATTGAAGACTCACCTGTTCCGATTAGCAGGCCTGGCATAATTACAACTGTCCCTCCTGGCAAATGTATTATTATCTGGTTATCTTAGGGTTTTTTTAATTTGTTGTGTTTGTTTTAGTGATTTAAAACTTATATTTATATTAGCTTTGTACAGTTCTTTTAATTGCATTTTAACCTCCTCCAAACTGTACATATTTAACTATTTAACTTTTTTATTGTATTTTGTGATATTCTCTATGGACTGTACACTGCCCCGAGTCCCTTCTGGGAGAGGGGGCGGTCTAGAAGCACCAAATATAAATAAATAAATAAATAAATAAATAAATAAATAAATAAATAAATAAATAAATAAATAAATAAATAAATAAATAAATAAATAAATAAATAAATAAATAAATAAATAAATAAATAAATAAATAAACAAACTCCAAATAGCTCCTGAAAGCGAGCAGGTGCAACCCGTCCTCGGTGCGATATAACGCAGGGAACAAGGGATGTTCCCCTTAGCACCAACTGCCTCCTGCAGAAATGGCTTCTGAGGATAGGATCAAAGCTCCCCACGCTCAGGAACAAAGCACCAGGCATGGCGGCGCCTTCGGTGTCCCCCCATCTACATTGTGCCCCTGGCTGCTTTTGCTCCCACTCGGAGAGGGTTCTCCAGGCCCCTTGGGAGAAACACTCACCATCGAGAGGGCTTCGCACGTCTGATGGAGGAGAGGCTCAGGCAGCAAAGAGATGTGGATGCACTCCGGGATGGTGACCGTCCCTCCATCGAGATCTGCGATGATCACATCCAGCTGGGGAAAAAGGGACAAAGGCCTCTCATGTCCAGGGCCTCTGCCGGGCCCAACTAACTCAAAGCTTCCCCACAAGCGAGACCCAGAACTTCTTCCCGGAAAGAGGCAGGAAGAGAACGCAAGAGCCCAGGACGCCATCCCTTGGGTGCTCCCAGGCAGGCAAAGTGGCTCTTATGGGATTCAGCCCAAAGCGTGGCTAGCTCTGCAGCTGGCATCCATGGCACTCAAGGCAAAATACAGTCATGCCAACAACTGTTTCTTCCCTGAATAGGCCTTCCTTTCACTGCCCAGTCGGCGACCAACACCGTTTTGTGAGGCCAAATTCTGTAAGGAAATGTTACCTTTTGTCTGCTATGAATTTTCTACCCGCTCACTCGCTGCCCCCCCCCCCCCGCCTGCCGCCCCCACCTGGTCTCCCTGGATGACTGAGCCCAAGATGTCAATCCACACCCACCCACCCCAGGGGCGGAGAATGTTTCCTCTCTGTTACACCCCCAAGACAAGGGCCCCCATGAAGCTGACCAGGAGGAGGTTCGAAGCAGACGAGGTGGGGAAACCTCCTCACCCTGCGCTCATTTCCGCATTACAGGGTGAAGATGAAGTAACTGGGGAACGGGATGAATTCAGGGAGGTTTCCAGGCATTCCTCCAGCTTGGGGAAGCCTCCTGCCAGAGACCCACTGCAGGAGAAGGGTGACGGGAAAGGGGCAGCCCACCTCCTTCTCATTAGCACCACAGAGCTGTGTGGTCGGCCACTGGGAGAAACCGAGGGCTGCATCAAGTTGGGCTTTGGCTTCATCTCAGAGGGCTATTTTCATGTTCTTATCACCTCCACCTTCAATCTAAGCTAAAGAGTCCTGCATTCTTGCGACAGGCTACAGTAGCTCTCTTCTTCTTCTGCTGCTGCTGCTGCTGCTGTCTTTAAGCAGGGACCTCACGTGACCGCAACTTCCTTTTGGCTCCCAACAAGCGAAGTCAGTGGAGAAGCCAGAAGGAAGCTACAGGTGGCCGGAGTTGCGGATCTGTGGCCAAGTGCCGGAGTTGCAATCCCATGATCGGAGGGGCCCCCTGGCTAGCTGCAGAAAAAGCCCTGCTCGGAGGGCAGCTCAGGAGAAGAGAGAATGCCCTCCCAGAAGGCAGGAACAGGCAAAGGAGCTGCCCTCTAGGAAACCCAGCCTGCCCCAAAGCCTGGGCTCCCGATCCCGGGTCTGCTGTGCTTCCCGATGTCCAGGCGGACGCTCCACTCACCAGCTCTTGGGTCTCTGACTGGAAGACAGAGCTGACCCCGATGATGAAGGGGGTGGGTGTACTGAGGACCTCCAGAAGCTGAGCAGGCAGGATGGGCACGTACGTGAAGCTGCAGCAGAGAAACCCACAAAGCAGACCCTCTCAAGGAAAGGCTCTACGGCTCCTTGGGGCCCAGTTAGTCCAAGAGCGGCAGCGGCAGCTCAGGGCAGTGTGATCTGCTGGGGGCGGAGGAGCTCCAGCCGCTGAGCCTCTCTTTACTGACCTGTACTTCAGGGGAAAGAGGAGGGCAAGCAGGGCGCGACAGGCATCGGTCAGCCTCTGGTAGCTGCTGGAGAGGAAGAGGATCTTATGCTCAGTCAGGGTCGCACAGAAGAGAACCAGCACATTGGTGATTCCTGGAGGAAGAGGATGGTCTCTGAGGTTCACCTGGGACCCTCCTGCGCTGGGACACAGCCGCCAACAGAAGGACCCACCCTCCCGCCTCCCTCCGACAGAGCCTCTTTCTTATCTGGATACGCGGTGGCCTCCCAGGACCAAGGGCCTGCAGGTTTCCAGGCCCTGGGATCAGCTCTCCCAAGGGCGGCAACAGCATGGAGGGCCAAGAGCAGCCCGAGTGTCCTCACCTAGCTGCCGGAAGAGGAGAGCCACGCTGCAGTTGCTGACGGGGAGAGAGTCGCTGATGGGCGTCTGGATCACCTGCCTGTCGCCCGCACCCAGGGAAATTGTCCTCTGCAACAAGGGGGGGTGGGGGGTGGGAGAGAAAGACAAGGCCCCGGGGTCAAAGGCTGCAGAGGCCAAAGAACCGAAGCTGGTGGGAAAAGGGCTCTTGGCCCTTCCTCCTGTCACAGGAGCAGCTGAAGTCTGAAAGACAACCTGGCAGGACTCCAGAGAGGTTCCCAGGCGTGCTGAAAAATATGTCTCGCCCCATCAGATGCAAAGCCACCATGGCTGGGAAAGGGCCTGCGCAATCGGCCTCTGGAGAATCCTTGGATTCTAGGGTTAGGGTTAGCAAAAGGTCCAGTCCAGCTCAGTTTCCAGCTGAGCACTCTGCCTGCCTTCCCCCAGCCTCACACATCCTCTCTCTCTCTCTCTCTCTCTCTCTCTCTCTCCCTAGCACACGCCAAAAGGGCCAGGGAGCTGCTCCTGGCCACCCCAGGCCTCCTCTTGGGGGAGGAGGCAGCCCCGAGGAGAGAAAAGTCGTGCATACCGCTGCTTCGTCATCCAGGTCAGGCTGAGATAGAGACAGACAGAAACAGCACAATCAGTTAGAAACACAGCACAAGACAGACTGATGGCCAAGCGACAAAGAGGCAGCAAGCACACTCGGGCAAGCACGCAGCAGAGGACCACAGGGCAGCAGCACAAAGCGGTGGGGAGGGGGGAAGGAGGAGGGGGGCAGCCCCCAGAAGGGCCTGCCTATCAGGAGTGTCCTGGGGGGCTGGCGAGGCTGCTGCAAGCTACGCAGAAGGCAGAGAAAGGCCAGAGCAGCCTTGGCCCCAGGGAACTCCCATCGCCCATCGCTGCCCTTCTCTAGCCCCCGGGAACCCTCCCAAGCAAACCACCACCACTTTGAGGATGGGAGGCTATAGAAATTAAACAAATAAACAAACCATAATATAGGTGCTGTGTTATTTTTGGAAAATAACAAATGAAATGAATAAAACCGGTGAGTTAATAAACAATAGCCACATTTTAGAAGCCCCTCTAATGAAAAATGAAGAGCCAGCTGCAAAAAGATGGTTGGTCCCTGGAAATGCCTCAAAGGCCATGGAAGAGCCAAACTCCCCTGCAGGGAGGAAGCCATCACAGCCACCCCCAGCCCCAGCTTCCCTCAGGGCCTGGTCTGGAGAAACCCTCCGTGCTGCCACGCGTCGGCCTTTCAAAACCACAGTGACGCTGACCAACAGAAGAGAAGTGAGGTGTGCCTGGGCATGCATACCCTTCCCTCTGCCCAAAAGACTTGCTCTGCCCTGGGCATGGGTCACTGGAGGGCCAACCATGTGGGGCAAGTGCGGAACTCACCTGGGAGCCCCCCGTAATAGGGATGGTGCACGTCAGGAGATTCCCAACCACGGTCTCTAGAGATGTGCTCAGTCCGTCCACGTAGATGGTGTAGATCAGCCCCAGGCAGTTCTGTGGGGGACAAGGGAAACAGGGGGTGGGGGGCTCAGCCAAAGGCACCCATCAGAAGCAAGGGGCGCCCTGATGGGAGAGACTGGGCTCAGCAGCAGCAACAGGGTGCTCTCCCAGGACAGCGTTCCATTTGCAAAAGCCTCAGAGAAAGTGCTTTGAACTTTCTTTGAAAGTGCTCTGCGTCCGCTCACTCTGCACCAGCTAACAAGGAGCCTGATGCCAGTCCTGCCTCTGCCCAGCCCAGGGAGGCTCTTCTCCGGTCTGGATGGGGAGGGTCATGCTCGACTCTAGCAAGATGAGCGGCTCCATTCTGGACGGGGCTGTACCTCCCCAGGCGGAAGAGGCTACTTGGTCCACACTTAACAACGCAACAAGGAGAGCCAGGATTCCCATTGCAAAACCAATGTGGTCGCATGCTTTGCAACCACACCTCACAGCGAAGGAATTTTGATCTCTGTTAACTGTTGTCGAAACAGAAGGCCCTGGAGCAGCTGGTGTGTGTGTGTGTGTGTGTGTGTGTGTGTGTGTGAGAGAGAGAGAGAGAGAGAGAGAGAGAAAGAGAGAGAGAGATGTGGAACGGGCCCTGCGTGTGAGAAAGGCCTCAAAGGCTCCCCAGCTGAAGCGGGGCTTCCGTCAACCTCAGGGACATGGAGACGGTCGTAAGGAAGGCCTCCCTCCCTGAGGTCGTTTCTGCCAGAGGGGCTGAAGCCAGGGGTTAAGAGCCAAGGGCGTACTCTTTCCACAGAAGAAAATAAAGGTGGTCTTCACTTATTGGCTACCCTGTTTAGTTGTCATTCAAAGTCAGGCTGGTGCGGAAAAAGTCATTTGTGTGCTTCACAGGCATCTTTCAACAAATAAGAGTCAATGGAGAAACCAGCAGTGATATTGCAACTTGCAGTCATGTGATGTCTCACTTAACAACCGTGGTACTTAGCAAAAGAATATCTGGTCCCAGTTGTGCTCACTAAATGAGGACTACCCACATCTGTTAAATTTTTTTTTTTGAATAAATGATCGCATAGTAAATTTTTCATAGTTTTTTCCCCAATTACATCACTTCTATATACCATTCAAATGAAAATAAAAAAACTGATTTCTTCCCACTTGTTAATGAACGAAGACTTTACATGGGTTATACTTATTTTTTCATAGGAGAATAAATAAAAACCACACAACTAATAAAAGATGTTTAACCCGACGTGGGACTAGTTTGCCAACCCCATTCAGCTGGCGTCTCTCCTGACCCCGTTCCCCCAGGGCTGCCTGGTCTCCCTGCTGGATAACTGGCCTTTTCCAAGCTGGCCAGATGGCAGTGGGAATCACAGTTTGGGCAGCAGAAAAACAGCATTTGGGGTATTTAGCCATGAGATCTGGCATGTCCTTTTAAATCACTCTTTGCAGGGGGACAAACAGGGCTGTGTTTTGGAGCTCCCCCAGTGTTGACAGGCTTTTAGTCTCAGCCTCATTTCCCAGGAAGGCCTGTTTAACTGAAGTCTGGGGCTACTTTGGCTTAAAGCTAACCACTTCCTGCCAGACTGGGTTTTTAGCATGCGCACAACATCTTGGGCATAACAAGGCCTTTCATGCAAGCGCAATCTCACGTGCCTCCGGCAAGGGTCTTAGCGAGGTGGCGAAATTAAGACGTGGTGGTGGCTGGTTAGGGTCTTGCCCTGGAGGATCCAAGGAGAACCAAATCTGATGTTTTCGTTTATCTTAAACCAAAATAGATAATTTTCTACTTCTGACTACAGTGTCGGTTGTGGATCTTGGAGTTACAGATCCAAGGAAAGCCCTGGAAAAGGGCCTTTCTTTCTCAGAAGGTACCATCCTTAGGCCCAGATCCTTGGGTCTTCAGGCTGAAATGTGTACCTTAAATCCCATGATGAAGAGGCAGCGCACCATCATCTCATCACAGAATTGGGTAGGACCCCACAAGTCCTCTCATTCCCTGCTCAGTGCAGGATTCTGCTGCCCACCTGCAGAATCGGCTGTGCAAGTGGCTCCCCCAAGGCTGTCATAGAAACCAGCATCTTAACCAGGAAAAGCTCCGTTATTATCCACATCCATTGAAGAAGAGAGATGCACTGAATAAAAATATTTAGTTCTCCTAAGTCGGAGGAAGGCAGAGCCTGGAAGACCGCTGGAGGAAACTGCATTTGGCTCAGCAATTCAGGCGGAGGCTAGAGAGCCATGGATGGCTCTGCTTTAAGGTGGATTCTGGCATCAAAGCTGGGGCTGAATTCAGGGACCAACCCCTCCACCCCCACCCCCCGGCTTCTTCCCACTCGGATTCTGAAAAAAGAGTTCTGCAGCCTGACTTCGTGGTGCCTCCACCACTCAGACAGCTGGCATTTCAGAATGCTTTATAGCCTTGTAAATGCCTTGTTCGCCTCTCCTAGTTCTGGACAAGCTGAACTTTCTATCGGCATAACAGTACAATTCAAAAGATAAGAAGGGAGAGGCAAACTGGCTGAGAGATAACAGACGGTAAACCATGGCCCACCCTAGGCAGAGGTTGGTTTGCCAAACTGCCCAGCAAGCCTTACCCGGAAAACCTCGGTGTGGTCCAGCCGAGAGACAAGCACCAAACTCTTTGGAGCAAAGAGCTGCGAGGGATGGACGAGGGCGCTCACCTCCAGCTCCTCCACTTCCTCCTTCTTCCAGCGGTTCTGCAGCTGCTGGAGGGGAAAGGAGTGGTTACCTAAGCCTGCTGGCTGAGCTGCCCACCGGGGACTGGCGCAGGTGGAGAGCCATTCCAGATTCAGTGGAGGTCCGTTCTGCCTCAAACAGGGTTCAAGAGGAAAGGCCTCTCTTTACCTGGATGCTTTCAATGGCCTCCCAAAAGGTGAAGCAGGCACAGTAATGGCGCTCCGAGTTGATGTCAGTCAGGACGGCAATGAAGAACGTGGGAGGGTTTCTCTCCTTGAAAAGCTGCCATCCGCTTGGCTGGCAAAACTGCAGGAGACATCATCGTTAGGGCAGCCCCCAGTTCTGTCTCTGAAAGCTGGCTCTCCCGCCACAGCCACGGAGAGCCAGGATCCCTCTTCCTCCACCTGGGGGCCTCCCACCTGACCGCAGAGAAGGAATCCTTCCTTTGGCAAGGAAAGGGTTTCTGCCTGAGGAAATGGGGGCTCTTAACTCAGGGGTGCTGCCCCAAAGCCTTGAGCAAGGGACCTCTTCCCCCCCATCATCACTGAACGGCATTAGCCCCAAAGAAAAGAAGGAAGCCAGCACAATGCATTGCGGCCCAATCCACGGGGCCCATCCAGACCATGCCTCTGACAGGTCAAGCAGGCCAAGAATGGAGCCACGATGGTCCATGAAGCCCAGCGGGGTTAATGTCTCTTTATATAGCTTTATTTATGCTGCCGTGTGTGTGTGTGTGTGTGTGTTGCTTTCTGATTTGAACCATACACTTAGCACTGCTGTGAAGGTGGTCAGGGTTCATATTGGCTTCTGTTGATACTGTATAACCTACTGGAGTGGAAGGAATAGGGATCCAGATCTAAATAAAAGCAGACAACCCCAAATACACACACTCTGGGAGTTGCTCTACCTCCCATTGTCCTTTGCTTACTCACCAGTTCGATCCCCTGGGGGAAAGGGTTGTCCTCCCAGTCCTTTTCTGGAAACCGCTGGAGTATTTGGCCCTGGCCGTCTCTGCTGCCTGCAAAGGAAAACAGCAGTTTTAGCTCCTTCCTGGACTTGCACAGGACAGAGCCCCCTCTAGCAACTCCTCCCGCCTAACTGAAACAGAAGAAATGATCATTTCACCTGATCTGACAAGAGGAAGTATAAACATAAAGCCTCACATTATAAAAGTCCCAGATTTAGTCACTACAGATTTAGTCCTTGACTTACAACAGTTAGCTGAGTGACCTTAGGATCATTTTTCACATAACCACTGCTTCCTTTCCCCCCCCCCCAGCTCACGTGATCAACTTCTATAGGAAGAGCATCAATGGACGTCAAACTATAACTTAAACAAGTATTTATTGGATCCACTACATTTACATAGAAAAGGATTGTCTAAGACAGCATTTTGTTGGAAAGATAATAAGAATACTATACTTTACTGGACAATGTAAATGAACATACCATGCCCTATGGCCTGATTATATAACCAGGCCTTGAAGGACTTCCGAAACATCAACCATAATCAAGATGGCCCAATGTTGGGAGGGAGACTACTTTATAAGGCAGGCAACACACAGGCCCAGAAGCCCACCAGCCCCTGGCACCCTCAAGTGCAGGAAGGTTCTTGGCAGGTGGCATCCAGGCCACCTTTCCGCATATGTAATGAACGGGGAAGCTCAACCCAATGAACAGCAAAGGAATTGGCTACAGCTTGAGATGTTGAGCATCAGCAGACAGACAAGGACAGAGACCCTTCGGACTTCCGGTGGCAACGTAGGTGCTGATGGACGTCTGGCAGTGTGAAAACTCTCCCCTCGGGAAAAGAGGGGGAGGTGAGCAACCGGGTAAGGGTAGAGCTCCCTTAGACCCATAGGAGTAATTCTGGGGGTTGAAAGGCGAGAGCCCCACTGCAGCCCGATAGTGTTCCGCTCCCGGGGCATCTCTGCATCGGCAGAACAAAGCACCACGACCACTCCTGCTATCAACATATTACTCTACATTTGAATAAGAAGCAGGCGGAGCGAAGACAGGAGTGATTATAATCGCAAGTACAAAACTTAACTCAGATTTACTATAACTTCCTTCTATGAAGATTAAGGGGGATAAAAGGGAAGATGGCGCCTGAACATCAAAGGGCGTGGGGAAAGTGAAACTTAAGAAGCGAAGTAACTGTTAAGTGCTTGCTAAAGAAAGAAGATTCTTGTAAAAAGAATCAAGAGCTCGAGATTAAACAAAATAGCGTTGGTTCGCTAACAAGCTATAAAAATTAACACGCCTGGGGGTTAGGTGGACTTTTTGGATAAGTAATTCAGCCGCTGAAAAGTTTGATTTGAGTATTTGGAAATGGCTTCAAAGCAAAATAAATTAACTGCCTCTAAGAGTGCTGGAAGCTCTCCAACCCAGACATAAAAATTGCAATCTTTATTACCCCCAGCAGAAGCATTAACACTTGAAGCCCTCCAAAGTAACCTTCAAAATGCCTTAAAGGAAAAAGCTTCGGCTCTGGAAGGCAAAATTACTAAAGCCCTTAAAGATGTGTCTAACAAAATGTCTGAAATTAAAGACTTAATCCAAACTCCGCGCGGGTTGTCATGGGGGTACCTAGGTGCTCCCATGTTACACCCCTTTTAGGCGGCCTGCACTGGTTGCCAGTTGTTTTCCAGGTGCGATTCAAGGTATTAATTATGACCTTTAAAGCGCTCCATGGTTTAGGCCCAGGGTACCTGCGAGACCACCTACTGCCACCAGTAGCTTCCCACCGTCCAGTACGATCCCACAGAGTTGGCCTCCTCAGGGTGCCGTCGGCCAGACAGTGTCAGCTGGTGACCCCCAGGGGGAGAGCCTTCTCTGTGGGAGCGCCTTCCCTCTGGAATGAGCTGCCCCTGGAGCTTCGCATAATCCCTGACCTCCAGTCCTTCCGACGCGCCCTAAAAAGTTGGCTTCTCCAGCAAGCCGGCTTGGCCTGTTAATTTAAACTTATTTTAAATGTATTGTCTTTTAAATTTGGTTTGTTTTTTGGATATGTATTTATTTATTTATTTTAACTTTTGGGATGTGTGCTTTTTTAATGTTGTATGCCGCCCTGAGTCCTTTTGGAGAAGGGCGGCATATAAATCCAAACAAACAAACAAACAAACAAACAAACTCGCAACCAGCAAATAAGGGAAGATATAGTGGATGCATTTAAGGGTTTGCTTGGTTACGTAACATCACTGGAGGATAGAGTGGAAGAAATCAATCAGTCCAATGTGAATTTGGAGAATAATGTTGTAGACTTTCAAAGCAAGATTGATAAGTCAGAGGCAGAAGTCACAATGACACAATATAGAGCTATGGAGTTTGCTTTGAGAATAAGGGGCCTGAAAGTAACCAAGAAAATTTGAAAGAGATTTTTACGGAAGCTTTTGTCCAATTAACTGGTGAATCTAAGACAGAATATGACTGGCAGATGGACAAAATTTACCGCGTAAATTCATGGATTGCCAGACGGAGACAACTACCAAGAGATATTGTAATCTATTTTGTTACCAGGAAAATAAGGAATGGGATAGTACAAGCGACAAGTATAAAAACAAATTGCAGGTCGCAGGTCAAGAGGTGGCAGTATTAAAAGAAATTCCCCCTAAAATGTTGAGATCTAGAAAGGATTATGCATTCCTAGTGGATGAACTCAGAACTCGCCAGATACAGTACAGATGGGAGGTTCCAGAAGGATTGGTGGTGAACTACTTAGGAGAAAGATATCGTCTTAGCTCAGTCTGGAAAGCAAGAGATTTTTACAGCAATGTATTAAAGGCTGGACACCCTCCATCTCCAGGATCTAGAGGAAGAAAAGAAGCAGGGGAAGATAAACAGGAAGATATCCAGGCACAAGCGGGTGCTGCTCAAACCCTGGACCTACTTGAGACAGAAGAAATCATGGAACAAAGACAAACCCGAGCGGCTATCAAACGTAAAGAGCAAGAATTAAAGATACAACAAGCCCAGACAACAATCCAAGAACTATAAGCATAAATACAGAAGCTGTGGGGGGAGCCAGACCAAAGAAGAAATTCCAGCAGGATTTCCAGGTGGCTCTTAAAAAGCTTCAGGGGGCTGAAGATGACAATTAAATTTCTAACCTGGAACGTTAATGGTTTAAACTCACCACAAAAAAGGAAAAAAATATTCCACTACCTGAAACAATTTAAAAATGATGTGATTTGTCTGCAAGAAACACATATTAGAACACAGGACCAGAAATATTTGATGAATGCAAGATTGGGACTACATTTTGTGGCATCTGCTCCGGAGAAGAAAAATGATATAGTTATATACTTAAGAAAAGATTTAAAGGCTGAATTAATTGAAGCAGATCCTCAAGGAAGATATATTGCAATTGAACTATTAATAGAAGGAAAGAAAATAGTTTTAACAGGAGTATATGCCCCCAATCAACAACAAGAGAAATTTTACAAGTTGCTTCATACCAAATTAATACAATGGGATTATAGATTGTGTATATTACTGGGTGATTGGAATGGAGTATTGGACACCATGAAGGACAAGAAGAGACTTTTGCAAAATACTCAAACATGAGCAAGATTGCCTAAATCTTTTTTTTTGACATGATAGATGATATGGAATTGAGAGATATCTGGAGAAAACGGAATCTTAAAGAACGGGACTTTACATTTTTTCCCCGATAGGCATCAATCCTCTAGAATTGATTTTATACTAATTACAAATGATTTCCTTTCCAGGTTGAAGAAGACAAAGATATGCCAGAGAACTCTAACAGATCATAATCCGGTTTGGATGGAATTGGAACATGGAGAGGGATCTAGGAGGTCTTGGAGGTTAAATGAAAATGTATTTAGATACGAGAGAAATGTTATAGAATGCAAAAAATTATTGAAAGAATATTTTGCTTTTAACATGCATAAGGGGACATCTATGGAAATGGTTTGGGACGCAAGTAAAGCATATATGAGAGGTGTTTTAATAAACTTAAATAACCTATAAAAAACGTAGACAGGGAGAAAAACGAAGGGAATTGGAAGAAGAGATACAAAAGAAAGAGCAGGTGCTAATATCTAACCCAGATGATAAGAAGACAAAAGAAGCAATCACTTTACTGCGAGGGCAGTTTAACATGTTGATGTCAGATCAAGTAGCCACTAATCTGCTATACGCTAAACATAATACTTTTTGTAATGCAAATAAACCAGGTGGTTAGCATACATGTTAAGTAAGAAACAAAAGTCTTGTACTAGAGAGAAAATAGAATACAAAGGTAAAGAAGTCTATCAACAGGATACGATTAAAAAGGCTTTTTTAGAATTCTATACTAGACTGTATGCTGGTGATAAAATACAAGGTTTAGATATAGATAGATATTTGGAGAAAGGGAAAATCCCAATAGCTACAGATGAGCAAAGGGAAAGACTGAATCAACTGGTAACCACGGAGGAAACTCTCCTGGCTATTAAGCAGTTAAAAATTGGCAAGGCCCCTGGTACAGATGGATTGACAGTGGTTTATTACAAAAAGTTACAATTAGAAATGGTAGAACCTCTTAAGGAATTATTTAATAAAATTCAATTGGGAAGGATAGCAGCAGTAAAAATGAACGTTTTGCCCAAGTTTCTATTTCTTTTCCAAATGATACCAATACTCAAAAAAGATGCAAATTTGGAAGAATGGCAGAAAGGTATTAATAATTTTGTTTGGGCAGGGAAGAAACCGAGAATAAAACTTAAAATAATGCAAGATATACGTGAAAGGGGAGGTTTGAAAATGCCCAACTTAAAATTATACTATGAAGCAGTAGTTTTATCAACAATTAGTGATTGGATTAATTTAACAGAGGATAGAATACTGAATATTGAGGGATATGATTTGGTATACGATTGGCATGCTTACTTAATATATGATAAGAAGGTGGACAAGATTTTTAAAAGCCATCTTTTAAGGAATGCTCTACTGCATGTCTGGAAAAAATATCAATATAAGTTAAATGATAAGATACCTATGTCGGTAGTGCCCAGACACGCAATAGAGAATATAAGTATAGAACAAAAACAGGATGTAATTACATATAGAGAGCTTCTTAACATAGAAAGAGGCGTACTACAGCTAAAGCCTTTGAATGTACTAAGAGAGGAAAGGGTAATTCAAACCTGGTTTCAGTATGGACAGTTACAGGCTAGATGGAAAAAAAGATTAGAAAATTGGTATCACGAAAAATGAGGATAATTTGGTAAAACAAATTAGGGACCAGAGTCAAATGCATATAAAAAGGTTGTATAATATACTGATAGAAATAGATTCTGAAACAGAGTTAGTTAAAGATTGTATGATAAAATGGGCAGAAAACTTTGAAGAACCAATAATGATGGAAACATGGGAAAAGATTTGGGTAAAAAATGTAAAATTTACGCAAGTTCAAAACTTGAGAGAGAATTTCTATAAGATGTTTTATAGATGGCATTTAGATCCTAAAAAGTTAGCTTGTATGTATCCGAATTTACAACCTAAATGTTGGAGATGTGACTGTGCTGACGTGACGTATTACCATATATGTGGACTTGCAAAAAAGTCAAAGCATTTTGGATAAAAATATGGTGGATTATTCAAAGTATTCTTAAAAAGAGGATAAAGTTCACTCCCCAGCTATTCTTGTTAGGGATAATTACAGACTGTACAGTTATAGAGACTAACTTGATTCTGAATCTAACAACGGCAGCAAGATTGCTGGTGGCGCAGTACTGGAAGAAGGAAGAGTTGCCTATTATTCAAGAATGGACTCTAAAAGTAGTAAACTTAGCAAAGATGGTCAAAATCTCAGCATATCTCAAGGACCATTCAGATGAGAAATACAAGTTGGAGTGGAGAAGATGGATTGAATATATTCAAAATAAATATCGGACTAAGAAATTCCAATTAGCTTATGAGTGAAAGAACAAGGATTGTTATAATTTATCTAAAGTTAGCTTAACAAAAAGAAGAGTTAAAGTACAAGAGGAGGAAGATGTTAAAGTTAGTAAGCTTATGTTAGCGTATGATTGTTAAATGTTTATACCCTGTATTTTGCTCTGGGAGGTTGGGGGGAGGGAGGCTTGGAGGGGGGTTGGGATCGTGGTGGAGGGAAGGGAGGGGAAGGGGATATATTTGTAAAATTTATTAAAACTCTTTAATTTAAAAAAAAAAAAGGACGGAGACCCTTCGAGTCAGGAGGTCATAGCGGTGACTGCTGAGGATATGGGAAGCCAAGAAGGAACACAGGCCCAAAGTGATTCAGGCAGATCTGCCCTTGGCCTTCTTTTCTCTCTTCCCTCCACTCGCTTCATAGGCAGAAAAACCCATTCCTTCCCATTTCCCTTTGATTACTGCACATCCAGCATGAATATATAAGGTGGCCTCATTCATTTTTACAATGCACGGATTCTTCAATATCCCAAGTGACATTTTAAGGCTCTCCTAATACAGGCCCTGTATTCAGCAGGAACCACTTTGTAGGCCGACTTCTTCCCCTTTTAATTAAGCGCTTTGCCTTCTCAAACTGGGCCCGTCTGAAATAAAACGATGGCAGCTGAGGAGGTGGGGACCCCTGCCTTACAGGAATCATTTCTGGGAAGAAGTTCCACATTGCAAGATACACCTCGAAAACCCTGGGATGTGGACAGAGCTGTGATTATTTTAGTAGTAGTGATTTTCTTCAGGTTGTGCACTCAAAGTACAGTAACAAAATTTGATTATGAAATAGGAACAAAAGGCCCCCTTGTTAATTTATAATACAATAGTAGAGTTGGAAGGGACCTTGGAGGTCTTCTAGTCCAACCCCCTGCCTAGGCAGGAAACCCTATACCGTTTCAGACAAATAGATATCCAACATCTTCTTAAAGACTTCCAGTGTTGGGGCATTCACAACTTCTGGAGGCAACTTCTGTTCCACTGATTAATTGTTCTGTCAGGAAATTTCTCCTCAGTTCTAAGTTGCTTCTCTCCTTGATTAGTTTCCACCCATTGCTTCTTGTTCTACCCTCAGGTGCCTTGGAGAATAGTTTGACTCCCTCTTCTTTGTGGCAACCCCTGAGATATTGGAAGACTGCTATCATGTCTCCCCTAGTCCTTCTTTCTCTTAAGCTAAATATACCCAGTTCCTGCAACCGTTCCTCATATGTTTTAGTCTCCAGTCCCCTAATCATCTTTGTTGCTCTTCTCTGCACTCTTTCTAGAGTCTCCACATCTTTTTTACATCGTGGCGACCAGAACTGAATGCAGTATTCCAAGTGTGGCCTTACCAAGGTATTATAAAGCGGCATCAACACTTCACGTGATCTTGATTCTATCCCTCTGTTGATGCAGCCTAGGACTGTGTTGGCTTTTTTGGCAGCTGCTGCACACTGCTGGCTCATATTTAAATGGTCGTCCACTAGGACTCCAAGATCCCTTTCACAGTTACTACTGTTGAGCAAGGTACCACCAATACTGTACCTGTGCATTTCATTTTTGTTGCCTAAATGTAGAACCTTACTCTTTTCACCATTGAATTTCATTTTATTAGATAGTGCCCAATGTTCACGTTTGTCAAGATCCTTCTGTATCTTTTAGCCTATCTTCTGGAGTGTTGGCTATTCCTGCCAGCTTGGTGTCATCTGCAAATTTGATGAGTTCCCCATTTATTCCCTCATCCAAATCATTGATGAAGATGTTGAAGAGTTCTGGGCCTAAAACAGAGCCTTGGGGCTCTGTTTTAGCTCTGCTGAGGCAGTTTTGACTTTCATTTGCCCCATTTATTGAAATGTGGACCAGGATGTGTTTTGAACAGCAACTCTCATCACTAGGTCACCTCCTACAGGGCTGGGGCCACAGCCCCTCTCTGCAGGGAAGAGCGATTAAACCGCTGCTTGAGCTTCTTCCCCTGCCTTAGGCCAAAGCCTAGGAGAAGGTCAGCCACAGGTGACTGGCTAAGCTTGGGACTGGCTATATAGGAAGCATCTCTTCTGCTCCACGGGATTATTTTAGGCAGCCAGACTTCATCCACCAGCCCAGCAGCTCTATTTAAGGCACAGCCGCAGATGAAAAGGGAAAGCCACAGAGGAACCAAGCCCTCTGCAGGCACCCTGGCAGGGCCTTCCCGCCTGGCCGTTCCCAAGCAGAGCCAACTCAGATCCCCATAGCGAGCCGTACCTACTGATTATGGTGTGTGTGTGTGTGTGTGTGTGTGTGTGTGTGTGTGTATTACCCAATGCTCAGATCTCCCACTTTCACAAAATACACTGTCTTTCTATAGATAACTCTGTCCCGCTGGAGCAAAAGGACAGCAATTTACTGCGGGTGAAAAGGTTCCTTCCCTCAAAGGAGGCCAGCCCTTGGCAAGGATGGAGGAGCCTGTCCATCCTGAGGGGCATCTCCTCCAAGCAGAACAGAAACCCTCTTTCAGGCCTGGGAGCGGGAGGGTCGGTGGTTCCCAAGCAGAGGAGGGAGAATGGCCCCTGCAGACGGAGGGCCCCTTGTCTTGAGGCCCCTTGGAAAGGGAAGCGGGTCAGGAAGGAAAGCCAGGAAACGCTTTGTCCGCACAAGCAGACCTCCACGGATCCATTTTAGCAAGCAAACAGCAATAAAAATATGATTTATCACTACTGAGGAAGCAGGATTAATGTTCAGCCTCTGCGGGTGGGATAATTTTTCCCAACCAGAAAGCTGGAATCCAATAGCAATAGCACCTAAGACTTATATACTGCTTCACAGTGCTTGACAGCCCCCTCAAAGCGGTTTACCGAGTCAGCATAATTGCCCCCAACAATCTGGGTTCTTGTTTCATTCTGAGCAGTTCTTCCCTTCCCACCTTGGGAACTCTGCTCTCCTCCTGGCCCTTTCGCAGGAACGGGGTGGAATCCATCTTTATTAAGTGGCAAGTTCACCATGCATTTTTATTCTCCTTGTACGTAAAACACAACTAACAGCGTAACAGAGCTGGAAAGGACCTTGGAGATCTTCTAGTCCAACCGCCTGCTCAGGCAGGAAACCCTATACCATCATCCTTAGCCTCCTTTTTCATCTCAGTTCCTTCTTTCTTGAAATCCTTCTTATCACTACTCTGTTTATTAAAAGGTGGCCTTTTTGATTGGAGGTGGGGCTGGAGCGACTGTGGCTGGGAGACACCCCACCCCACACCCCCGACTTCCAGGAGGCCTTGTAGAGCCCTTCCGGGTACGGGATCCATGGGCAATTTGCAGGGCCGCCTCTCTCCACTTGCGCCTGGGTCTTCCCCCCCCCCCCGCCCCCTCCAGTCAACAGTAGCATCCAACAAGGCTCTGGAGGGACAGCTTTTCTGTTGTGGAGCCCTCCTTCAGAACAATACTCTGGAAATTTGGATGGCTCCAATCCTGCCATTCATTCCTTTTGCAAGGCACGGCAGGATCTGACTGTTCTCCTGGGCACCGGACAGTCTCTTGGGATTTTTAGCCAGGCACAGGGAGGGGCGGCAAGATCTACTCCCGTCTCCCACAAATATCGATTATCTCAGTATCCATGACAAATGACTGCCCAGACTCATCCACCCATATTTAAACAAGTATCTGCAAGGAAACACATCCACCAACTACACAATTTCAGACACCTTTCATGTCTCCCCACATACTTCTCCAGACAAAAGGGACAAAACATGTCCACTTTATGACCACTTGTTCAGCAAGTTATGGTGGCACTGAACAAACGGTACTTGTGCCCAGCCCCCAACGTTGCAGCACTTCAATTCCCCACCCATCTACCCCCCCCCTCAATTTGGTCTCCTGCACGGTGGCACACTTCTCGCTGGCAGAGGTGGCCCTGGGACTGAGGCAGGCACCTAGGGCTTTCGGCAGTCTCAGACAGCTTCCCCACCCCCCCCGGGCCTCTGCTTCAGGCTCAGTGCCACCCCACATCCAGGCCCCATAGCGCCAAGCTGCAGCTACCCGGCTGCCACCCTCTGCTCCGCAGGTCCCTTCGCCCTTGCTGCCCTGTGGCTGCTGGCCCCTTGCCACCCAGCCACCTCTGCGGGGCACTGCCGGCTGTAGGCCTCCATCCTGAGGGCCCTCTGGCCCCCTTCCTCCCAGAAGATGGCTGAGGCCTCGTAAGCCTGGGAAGGAAGGTACACCTGCTGCTCTCCAAATCGCAGTGGCTGTTCCCACAATCCTAGGGGAAGGAAGCCTCAGGAAGAGGGCCTGGTGCAACCGGCAGGCACCTCGCACAGGGCCTGGCAACGTACCTCTCATGGGCAGAGGGAGGGAGGCCATGAAGGGCAGCAGGGCCAGCAGAGGCCGCCCAAAGGGCAGAGACACAGGGACAGAGATGCAGGGGCTGGGGAAGGTCAAAGAGGACCTAGTTACCTGCGGGATCGTATTCTGCCCCATACATCCCTACGACCCATCCGCTCGCACAGAGAGGGACTTCTCCAGGTGCCGTCCACCAGACAGTGCCATGGGGCGGCGCCTAGGAGCAGAGCCTTCTCTGTGGCGGGCCCAGCCCTGTGGAATGACCTCCCCCCGGATATTAGGACCACTACTGACCTCCGCTCCTTCCGTGTCAAGCTCAAGACCCACCTTTTCCAAATAGCTGGCCTGGCTCAACCATAACTTTGTATCGCTCCTGATGGTTTTTTTAATTTAGTAATTTTATTTAAGGGGATTTTAAATTGTGTTTTTAATTGTCTTTCACTTATAAGTCAACTCTCCTCCATGCACATATGTATATGTCTCTGTTCTTTTTGTATATATGTTTGTCTTATGTGTATTTTTATTCGTTTTGATTGTACGCCGCCCCGAGTCCTTCGGGAGAGGGTTGCGGCTAATCAAATAAAATTATTATTATTATTAAAGAGGAGGCAACCCCTTGCCTTGCCCACATTGCCTGCTTCCCCAACTAGATGCCGAAAACTGACGCGGTGTTCTAGGTATGGCATAACTGAAGCAGAATAGTGAGAAATGAGGATCTCACCCAAACCTGACCTTATATTTCTGACAAAGCAGCTAAGGACACATTTGTGTTTTTGCACTAGCGTCTCAATGCGGTTTATATTCGGCTTATGATCTACCAAGATATTGGTTCATTTTTACTAGTGCCAAAAGGCCCAATAGCAAGTTTCAAAGGTAATCTAAACTTGACATATTTTTTTATTAACAAATAAAATATATAATAAATATTGCATAATAGACAGACAATATGTTAAATTAAATGAAGAGACAGAGTTACAAGTTACTATACATAACGATTCTCACTTGTAATGGCTACAACCAACTTGGTTTGCAACCTCTAATACAGGAAATTGGGCTAAGTAAACCACAAAAGGGACAAGTAAAAATTACTGCTTAGTCTATTTCTTAAGTGCCTGCAAATAGACAAAGTTTATTCACCAAGGATGGTGAAGTCATGGTAACATCTGACAGTTGCGCTCATCTTTTTACTAATAAAGGGGAGAATATCTGTAGCTCAGGGCTCCTTGGTGCTCTCTGTGCTTGCTTGTTTTCTTGCAGTGCACTGATGATGATGATGATGTTACCTGGTCTGGGTAATGATACGTCTGCAAGAAAACAAGCAAGTTGTTTTTATTTTAACTGATATCTGCATCGTTTGGGTGGGGGGGGGGGTTGTCAGCATGGTGGTTTTAATTAGGTGAGCTATATAAATTTTAAAAAGCGTGAACAAAAGAATAAATAAATACATGAGTGAAAAACTCAGAGAGAGGGCGAGGGAGGGAGGGGAGGGAGGGAGAGCGATAACACACACCTTGATGGCCCAGTGTTCACAGATCCATTTCAGTGCTCTATAGGTTTTGTATTTTGCTTTATCAGTAAGTTTTATTTTCTTTAAAATTAAAAACTGGGAAAACACTTCCTCCATTACTAACAAAATTCCATAAATAGCCAATACAATTACCCTTTTTTGTTGAAATGACATGCACACAGACATACAGCAAAAGACAAAGGCCTTTGTCAAGTGTAATCCTGAGAGCACATGTCCGAGGGTACAAAACAAGAGGCCTTCCCTTCGCCACAATGCAGTTCAATTGGTTGGCCATCACTCTGTCGGACCTCTGACCTAGGAAATGCCCTCAAGCCAACAAGTAGGAAGCTTACCTGGCACCCTACCAATCAAGAGGGCACCTGTAAGGGAAGTGATCACAGACAGAAGAAAAGGCCGACTGCCAAGGCTGGGAACGAAGGCGGGAGGAGGCTTAGAGCAAGAGAGACCCTTCCCTGCCCTCACCACAGGGGTCTGCACTTAGACTTAGACTAACTTTATTGTCACTTTAAATGTACACTAATCGGCATACATTAAAATGAAATTTGCATACAGCTCTTAAAGGGTCACCACCTCCAATAGACACTACATAAAAAGGGCACAGACAGATATGCATACTCCCACATACCCACATATGTGACACAGAGAAACAACACAATCTAGTTTGGATGTATAAATGCGCATGGTGAGAGAAACGAATCTTGCAAGTTTGCCAGATGGATGGCCTAGGGAACAAAGCTGTTACAGAATCTGTTAGTCCTGCTAGAAATACTTCGAAACCTCCTCCCAGAGGGGAGCAACAGAAACAGTGAGTGTGTGGGGTCTCTAACAATGCTTTGAGCTCTAAGCACAGAGCGCTCATAAGCAGCATCCTTCTTTTAACCTCCTTGGCTGTCCTCACCACTCTCTGTAGGGACTTTCTGAGGAACTGCTGCCACAAGAGGAATGCAGTTTGTTAAGACGCTCTCAATCGTGCCTCTGTAAAAAGTAGCCAGGACAGGAGAAAGAGGTGCTCTCCTCATCCAACGCAGGAAATGCAGGTGCTGGTTTGCACACTTCACTAAGGATGATGTGTGGAGAGACCAATTCAGATTGTTACTTATCTGCACTTCCAGATACTTAATACTGTTGACCATACAGCTGCATCCTTGATACTGAGTGAAGTATGACAATGTCAGCTTTTTCTAAAATCAATAATCTCCTCTTTTCTTATTAACATTTAGAACCAGCTTACTTTTATTGCACAAGTCCACCAGAGCCTTCACCTCTTCCCTATAAAGGTGAAACTCAAAAAATTAGAATATCATGCAAAAGTTCATTTATTTCAGTAATGCAACTTAAAAGGTGAAACTAATATATGAGATAGACTCATTACATGCAAAGCAAGATAGTTCAATGAGTCTATCTCATATATTAGTTTCACCTTTTAAGTTGCATTACTGAAATAAATGAACTTTTGCACAATGTTCTAATTTTTTGAGTTTCACCTGTAAGCATCTTCACTGTCATCCCACATAAGTCCCCCCACTGCCGTGTCACCTGCACACTTCACAATATGATCCGGAGAAGATTTGGCACAGCAGTTGTGGGTCATCAAGGTGAGCAGTAGCTGACTCAAAACACAGCCCTGTGGAGAACCTGTACCCAAGGAGATGGGAGTTGGAAACTTTTCTTCCAACTCGCAGAAATTGAGGCCTATCACTAAGGAAATCAAATATCCAGTTACATAAAGGAGTATTAAAACCTAATAGGCCCAGTTTGTTCACCAAAGGCTGAGGAAGGATTGTGGTGAACGCCAAACTAAAATCAACAAACAGCATTTGCACATGAGTTTTTCTTCTCCTCCTCCAGGGGCACCAAGCTAAGGTGAAGCACCCAGGAAAATGCGTCATCTATAGAGCGGTTCTTCCGATAGGCAAACTGTAATGAGTCAAAGGTAGGGGAAAAGTATGAAATCCTATAGTCCTTCACCAATCTCTCAAAACACTTCATCATAATGGAAGTGAATGCAACCAGATGGTAACCATTAAGGCATGTGATGATAGTTTTTTGGAACACCAGTCCAATGATTGCAGTCTTAAAATATGAAGGAACCATGAGATTGAAGATGTCTGTGACAACAGTGGCCAGCTGGTCAGCACGCTCCTTAAGTACTCGCCCAGGGATATTATTAGGACCCGCAGCTTTCTGAGTGTTGACTTTCCGCAGGACCTTCCGAACGGCAGTTGCATCAAACATGAGCACCTGTTCCTCAGGAAGGGGAACAGCCTTCCTTGCTGAAACATTGCTTGCGGCCTCAAACCATGCAAAAAACATATTTTGCTTGTTTAGAAAATCACTTGTTTAGAAAATTTAGAAACAAGCAGCTGTCTCACACACAAGAACAGATGCTCAGCACAGCTTATAGGAGCCAGCAAAGCTCAAAAGAAGCTCGTTCCTTGGATCTTCCTTAACGTGACAGGATGCCATAACCCTCAAGAGAGGCAGGCAATAGAAAAGCCACCAGCCGTGTTTCCACTAGGCTCCTTAGCCAGGCAAGAGGATCGTGATCCTAGCTTTCTCCCGGCACAGACCAAGGGAACGCATCACCCGTTAAGCAGGAGGAGGGGACCTGTCTTTGCAGCTGGTAAAATGGAAGACCCAGAAACACTCTCCCAGTCTTCAGCGTCCGGGGCTTCATGGGAAGATAATGCCCTTGGCAAGAATCAGGTGGGAAATGCCAACCTCCCAAGCGGGACCATGAGGCTCTCCCCAGAACTTTTCAGGTTAACTATTTTATTGTTAAACGTTCCGTGAGGTCACAAGTGTTCTTTTCCAAGCGATAGGCAACATGTTTCATTGCACTGTGATGTCAGAATGCAGGAAGTATGCATGGCTCTATTTAATGGAAGAGAAGCAGCAAGCAATAAAGTGAACAGATTGATGCACAAAAAGCATTTGACAACGTAATCTGGAAATTTATAATAACAATATTGGATGAGATGAAATTCAAGGAGCGCTGCCTAAGCCCTGGCCCAACCTCCATCAGGGCAGGGGATTCGGCCTCTCCACCATCTCCTGCGACTGTCGGTACTACTATGCACGCGTCTGCCTGCCTGCCTGCCTGCCTGCCTGCTGCAAGAATGACATGCCTTCCGAGACGTGAAGAAAGCTCTGGAGTCTCTCACATCTTCTCCAGGCTAAACTTTATCAAACCCTCAAAAAGGTCTCAACCTGCTAGTCCTCCTCTCCCAATGGAAAGAGGGTCATGGACTCCCATTATTTTAAGACTGCCTTTCTTTGGAAGCAGCCATTTGCTTTTCCTGCAAATGCAGCATGGTCTTTGTGTTTCATCTGAAGTCCATCAAGATCTCCAGATCCACTCCCACACGTACTGCTGCTCACAATGCCCCACCAACCAATCCTCATGTCTAATTTTTCCTACCCAAATATAAGACTCCGCATTTGTCCCAGTCATAAATCCTTCTGGGGGCTTTTTAGGTGATGATCAGCACCATGAATCACACCTGGAAGTATCCTAGAATCCAGAAACTCCCCACCACTGCATTCTGGATCACCCACAGCTTCTTCAAGGGCAGCCCCAAGTACACAATGCTACAGCAATCCACATTGGTGTGTGTGTGTGTGTGTGGTTTTGTGTTTGTGTGTGAGAGAGAGTGGGGGGAGGGAGGGAGACAGAGACAGACTCTGAGACTAAGGAATAAGTCTTCCTGGTCCAGGAATGGTCATGCCTGAGGCAGCAACCTGTGCAAATGTCCTGTTACCATAACGGCCACCTGCTCTTTGGGCAGGAGTGGTGAATCCAGGAGAGCCCCAAATTGCGCCTCCGCTCTGACTTGCAGAAGTGCACCTCCAGGAAGAGTTAATGAGGGGAAACCACCAGAGCCAGGGTGCAGGAAGGCAGAGTCTGGGAGCAGAGTAAAAAGAGGGATCAGCCTAGAGTCCCTACGTAGCCATAAGCAAATTCGGTCCAATCCCTTTTGAATGCCATTGACCCGTAACTAATTCCAAGCAGGTGCTAACCTTTGCTTGAGAAGATTCCTGTGGTCTTGGTCTTTCGTGCCTGATGCAGAGGACCTTAAAATCCACTCAATCTTTGACAGGATTTAACTAAGATCTTTCCCCACCCCCCTTCCTGACCTTCACGGCCTCCAGGCACTGAGGAAGGACCTCAATGGCATCACGTGGCTCCCCCTGGGTAGAGATGTACGACTGAGTATCATTGGCAAACTGATGTTACCGCACCCCATGTCAAGAGATGACCTCACCCAGTGGCTTTTATGTAGATGTTAAATACAACTGGGCAGAGCCCAAAGGCAGCTCAGAAAGTGGAGGCCTTGTGTTGGATCGCCCCACCTGCAACTCTGACATGGCGCAACCTTGCAGAAAGCCTACATAATGTCATTCCCCCTCTCCCAACCCCGTTGACCCAGGTGGGTATGACAGTGGATGATACTGAAGGCCAATACATCTATCCCGCAATATAACCATGGATAGCACCGTCTCTTCAGGAAAACCTCCAAAGGTGCACCGAAAGAGCCAGGCCTTCCTTGCCTTCTGGAACACTATTGCCTTCAGGGGCCTGCTGTTCAAAGCATGGGGCCTGCCACAGAAAAAGCCTGCCTCTAGTGGCAACATTCCCCAGAGCTTGGAACCTGGAGCAAGTCTTCTTTACTGGATCTCACTGAATGAGCAGATTTCACTCCAAGATATCCAGATCCTAATTCATGATGAACTTTGAAGTTTTCAAGCAGAACAATAAGCACTCAGAAACCAACTGAAAGCTGGTGCCGTTCCTGAAGCGGTGATGTCACACACCAGACCTAGCTGAGCCTGTTACTAACTGCACTGCCGCATTGACAATCAGCCAGAATTTCCAGATGGTCTTCAAGGGCAGTCCCACGAAGAGCGAATTGCACCAATCCAAACAAGAAGCATGATTAACCATCAATAACGCTTCCTGATCTAGGAACACCTTAACTGGTACTTAGGATGAAGATGTACAAACCCACTTCTGTCCACTTTTGGGATTCTCCTAAAAAGCCCAACTTTAAGGGTTTTTCTGAAGCTCATCTGGGGGCTGCTAGTATTTCAGGAGGTTATCTTAAATGGGTAGGAAGAGTGATCTGCCCATCAGAAATCCCCAACGTTTTCTCTCCACGACCAAGCACAATATAAAGTGCCTTGCACCTGGATGTCCGGTCATGCCCCGAGAGCTGGACAGTTGGGACAAGATAAGGTCATCCGCCGCTTTTAATCGAGTCATGTCAGCACAAACATTAAACTCCCCAAAGACAAGAAATGTAACAAAATCCACTGCCACACCACAGTTCACGTTGGCCTGCTCAGAAAGAAAACCTGTTGTGCAGAGAGGGAAGGCATTTCTGTACTGAAATGGCAAACTCTCAAAATGAATATGATATGCCGTTCCTCCCGACAGCAGCCTTCCTTCCCTTCCTTCCCACCTTCCTTCCTTCCCTCTCTCTTTCCTTCCCACCTTCCACTACATCACAAACTGCCCCGTCCAGGCCAAGAGGGTTGGGAGAGGCCACCTTGCCTCACCTGCCTCAGCCAGGCCTAGGTAACGCATGTTTTAAAAGCAAAACCTTTAAGAATCCCTGTTGCTGGCATTCTCTGCACGTTCTCAGTGCAGCTGCAACCGGGAAAGAAGGAAAGCCAGTCTTTTCCCCACCACAACCAACCTCCCTTCCTGCCAGTGACTGCTCTCATGCCAACTCCCAGGCCAACTTCTGCTTCACAGCTTCACCTCATCTCCTTGATATACGCTACAACATCAAGCCAAAGGGCTGTGAAAAAATGGCTTCTCCTCGGTCAAAGGCCAAACCCATGGCCCAGCCAATGGTGATCTCCCCTGCCCCAAAGCAGGGCTTCTTTTAGCCCGAGCCCTAACATTCATTCTGCAAAGACATAGAACAGTACCCAGACAACAGTCAGCTGTTAAAGGCCCTCCAGAATAATCCAGTCTTTAATTAAAATCATCCTACTGTGGCCCAGTCTAACACCTCAAGGGAGGCTGTTCTAAAATATTGGGGTCGTGATGGAAGGACACAGCCTCCTTACTTCACCCCTCCCTCCCTTAACTCACAAAAAATGTGGGATTATAAGGAGTTTCTCCTGGGATGTAGACAATGGATAGGTCAGTTCTGGTTAGGGTTAGGGTTAGGGTTAGTCAACAAATGAGCCTCACCCACCACCCAGGCTGTTACAACACGAAACAACAATAGACACACAGCCAGCACCAATCAGCACCAATCTACCAATCATAATACAACCACACAACCAATCATTCCACTTACTGAAACAAAGCCAGCACTCCACACCCTACCACCAAGATTTATTATAGAGACGGCAGCTCCGATCACACTTTAAACCCAAAACCCACCCTGAAGATGGCGAGTGAGACCTTGCTGAAATGTTGCCAAGACAATCTCAATCTTATATGGGAAAAGACCCAAATACAACAAGACTAGCATACCTACAACCATGAAAATCTACGAAAACAAATATCTTACCTCTACAGGGAGGAAACCTTCCTGCTCACCAGATCCTATGAGAAACCTGAAGTCCGAAGAGCCACCATCTTATGTGATGTCACATTCCTACACAACTGCCAAGACAAAAGCCGGATCCCCACATGCTTCCAACTAAAATTCTATTCAAAAACCTCAGCCACCAAAAGGATCCTGAAAACAACTCAATTAGCCCTAATCAGAAACGAACTCCACAGGAAAAGATTCCTACTAGACCAAACCAACCGAGACCTACTCACTCTTCACCTCAAACTCAGCAACAAAATCCACCCAGCATTCTGGGACAAATCCAAACAACTAGCCCTCTGGAGAGCCGAAACAGAAACCTCCTACAAGACAGACAAACACACCAAACTCCACACACTAGAAAAACAACAGAAGCCCAACCCCCCTCCACAGCAACTCATGAAACAAACAGTACACAACATATCAAACAGAACCCTCACCATAGCCGAAACCAATGTCCTTTCCAGAGGATTCAACTTTGCAGTAGCCCCTAAACGCATCCCCACTGAAGACATCATATGTGGAGTTGAAGCTACACTCACCAAAATCAACCCAGATGAAACCAATAAAATCAGACTTGCAGTCAGCAACCTCCTTTGCTCCAGTAATCCACCCAGAAGCAACTTACAGCAACAAGAACAAAAGGCACCCACCAACCTGAGGAAAGACAACAACATAATCATTCTCCAAGCAGACAAAGGTAACGCCACAGTGGTGATGAACACATCTGACTACCAAGCCAAACTATCCAACCTACTCCAAGACCCTGCTTACAAACCTCTAAACACAGACCCCACCACCTACCTGGAAAAAACCACCAAAACCAAAATAAAAGCCTCTCCCATCAGTGAAGAGATCCAGCAAAGAATCATCCCCAGGGAGAAATCTTCCAGATGCCCCAAACTCTATGGCCTCCCCAAGATATACAAAGAAGGAACATCACTCAGACCCATTTTCAGCTCCATAGGCTCCCTTCTACAGAATCTTGCCAAATTCTTCGCCAAACAACTCCAACCCTACGCAGAATCCATCACCTCACACGTACAAAACTCACTCCACTTCATAAAAAACAATAAAGAAACAAAACCTACAACCCAGCGACCTACTTGTGAGCTCCGTGTCATATCCCTCTTCACCCAAGTGCCTATAGAAGAAGCCTTGACAGCTATCCAGAACAAACACAACCCCCCTAAACACATCCTGTACCTGACCAACCACTGCCTAACCAACATATACTTCATCCATAATGGACAAAAATACAAACAGATAGAAGGAACACCCATGGGATCACCCCTCTCACCCGTCATCACAAACTTATACATGGAACATTTTGAAAATAACGCCTTAGATAAATCTGAACACAAACCCAAACTCTGGCTTATTAGATATGTTGATGACACTTTCGTGATTTGGCCACACGGGAAAGAAAAACTGGACAACTTCCTCACACATCTCAACAGCCTACACCCCAAAATACAATTCACCATGGAAATAGAAGAAAACAACCAAGTTCCCTTTCTGGATGTCCTAATCTACAAAAAACCCCAATGGCTCCCTAGGAAACACCAGCTACCAGAAAAAAAAAACACACCAACCGCTACTTAAATGCACAATCCCATCACCACCCTGCACAGATCAATTCTGTAGGCAAGACCCTCATCTCCAGAACCAAACGCCTAGCCGACAAAGACCACCTGAAAACTGAATTACACACTCTCACAACCGTATTAATCTCCAACGGATTCCAAAGAAAACCAATTACCAACCTAATCCAAAGGGAGACTCCCCCCCAAAACCAAGACACAGAACAGGACAATGGCATCACAATACAATACAATAGCAGAGTTGGAAGGGACCTTGGAGGTCTTCTAGTCCAACCCCCTGCCTAGGCAGGAAACCCTATATGGTTTCAGACAAATGGCTATCCAACATCTTCTTAAAGACTTCCAGTGTTGGGGCATTCACAACTTCTGGAGGCAAGCTGTTCCACTGATTAATTGCTCTAACTGTCAGGAAGTTTCTCCTCAGTTCTAAGTTGCTTCTTGTTCTACCCTCAGGTACCTTGGAAAATAGTTTGACTCCCTCTTCTTTGTGGCAACCCCTGAGATATTGGAACACTGCTATCATGTCTCCCCTAGTCCTTTTTCTATTAAACTAGACATACCCAGTTCCTGCAACCGTTCATGTTTTAGTCTCCAGTCCCCTAATCATCTTTGTTGCTTTTCTCTGCACTCCTTCTAGAGTCTCCACATCTTTTCTACATCGTGGTGACCAAAACTGAATGCAGTATTCCAAGTGTGGCCTTACCAAGGCATTATAAAGAATTAACACATCACGTGATCTTGATTCTATCCCTCTGTTGATGCAGCCTAGAACTGTGTTGGCTTTTTTGGCAGCTGCTGCACACTGCTGGCTCACATTTAAATGGTTATCCACCAGGACTCCAAGATCCCTTTCACAGTTACTACTGTTGAGCAAGGTACCACCAATACTGTACCTGTGCATTTCATTTTTGTTGCCTAAATGTAGAACCTTACTCTTCTCACCATTGAATTTCATTTTATTAGATAGTGCCCAATGTTCACGTTTGTCAAGATCCTTCTATATCTTTTAGTCTATCTTCTGGAGTGTTGGCTATTCCTGCCAGCTTGGTGTCATCTGCAAATCTGATGAGTTCCCCATTTATTCCCTCATCCAAATCTGGGCCTAAAACAGAGCCTTGGGGTACTCCACTGCATACTTCCCTCCATGTAGATGCAGTTCCATTGAGGACTACACGTTGAGTGTGGTTGGTCAGTCAGTTACAAATCCATCTGGTGGTGATGCTATCTAACCCACATTCTTCTACTTTATCTAGTAGTAGGTCATGGTCTATCTTATCAAATGCCTTACTGAAGTCCAAGTAAATTATATCGACGGCATTCCTCTGGTCCACTAATTTTGTCACTTTGTCAAAGAATGCAATAAGATTAGTCTGGCATGATCTGTTTTTGACAAACCCATGTTGGCTTTTGGCTATTACTTTGTTTGCTTCTAGGTGTTCGCTAATTCGTTGCTTGATTATCTTTTCCAGAATCTTTCCTGGTATTGAGGTCAGGCTGATAGGCTTGTAGTTTCCTGGATCTGTTTTTTTTTCCTTTTTTGAAGATGGGAACCACATCAGCTCTTTTCCAGTCCTCTGGTAGTTCCCGGTGCTTCAGGATCTCTGAAAGATATAGTTCAGTGGTTCTGAGATGTCGTCTGCTAGTTCCTTTAGAACCCTGGGGTGTAATCCATCTGGTCCTGGTGATTTGAACTCGTCTAGGGTAGACAGGTGCTAACTTACCATTTTCTTCCCTATTTCAACTTGTGTTCCTAATCTGATTTTTGTGGTGCTGTTTTTGATAGGTTGGACTGTTTTATCCCTTTGTGTAAAGACAGATGCAAAACATAAATTAAATAGTTCTGCTTTCTCCCTGTTGTTTGTCACCTTCTTGCCACTTTCTCCCAGCAATGGACCAATTGTTTCCTTAACTCTTTTCTTGTTTTTAACATGTTGGAAGAAGCTTTTTTTGTTATTTTTTACTTTTGTGGCAAGCCTTTCTTCATTGTGAGCCTTAGCTTTCCTCACTTCATCTTTACATGCTCGGGCTATTTGTTGATATTCTGCCTTAGTTATGTTCCTCCCTTTCCACATTTTATACTTATATTTTTTGTCTTTCAATTTGTCAGAGAGTTCTTTATGCAGCCATGCTGGTTTCTATTGGGAGTTGTTATTTTTCTTCTTCATTGGTATTGTGCTACCTACACTGGGCTTTTGTAATCTCATTTTTCAAAATTTCCCAAGCTTCTTGAGTTGTTTTCCCCTTGAGGATTCTCATCCATGGAATTTTTCCCAAGCTCTCTCTAAGTTTATTGAAATTAGCTCCTTGTTGAATTCCAATATTTCATGGTCACTTGCCCCCAGGGTTCCTGTGGCTTCAACACCTTCTATCATTTCCTCTCTGTTAGTGAGAATTAAGTCCAATATGGCTGATCCCCTTGTTCCCTTCTCTACTTTTTGGGAAACAAAGTTGTCTGCTAGGTTTGTTAGGAACCTGTTGGATCTTCCACTTGGTGCAGAGTTTGTTTCCCAGTTGATGTCAGGGTAGTTAAAATCCCCCCATTACTATTGTGGTGTTTTTCCTACATACCTTAGTTAGCTGACTAGCAAAAAGTTCATCTACTTCCTCTGCTTGGTTGGTTGGCCTGTAGTATAGACCTATGGCAATGTCATTTCCCCCCAACCTTTAATATTGACCCAAATGCATTCAAGATAGTTCTCATCATTGTTGTGCTCTATTTCTGTAGAGAGGTAATTATTTCTTATATATAGTGTAACTCCACCTACTCTTTTATTTGGTCTATTTCTTTTAAATAATTTAAATCCTTCTAGCTGTAGGTTCCATTTGTCGGTTTCATCCCATCAAGTTTCTGTAATGGCAACAATATCGTATCTGCCCTCTTTTACTTGAATTTCTAATTTGCCCTGGTTATTCCTCATACTCTGCACATTGGTGTATAGACATTTGAGTCCATTTTGTTTGACCCTGTGTTCACTATCTACATAACCTGTGTTATGCCTGACTGCCCCTATTTTCTTGCCACTTGTATGATTCATGCACATGGTATGGCACTCACTATTAAATGCTTGGTTTTGCTTGACAGAGGGAATGATAATCTTACTCGCACAAGCATCTGTGTTACATGCACTGATAACCCTATGAATTTTAGATTGCTGAGGACAGAAATGTACTGTATTAATTAATTCTCTGTCCCCGCTGTTTAGTTTAATCCCTGCTGTTCAGTTTCACCCTCCTCCTTTACATTAAAGGCATCAGATAAAATCAGCAAAATTTTATTTTATTTTTATTTTTATTAAACACAATATCAACACTGACCAAAAAATAGCCAACATCTTAAGAAACCCCAAAGACAAAATCCAGCTACAAAACCAAGTAGTCTATGAAATACCATGCAAAATCTGCCCTGCAACATACATAGGACAAACGAACAGGAGAATAAATGCACGCATCGCAGAACACAAGAACGCAGTAAGAAAAAAAGAAAAAACTTCCTCCCTTTTCCAGCACCTTAAAGCTAGAGGACATGAAATTAATTTTGAAGGAACCAGGTTAATCTCCAAAACAGAACACTTCAACAAGAGAATAATTATGGAAGCCATCGAAATAGAGAAACACCCCCACAACATGAATAAACATGATACCTCCCGCCTACCAGACATCTGGAAACCAGCCCTAGTCAACAAATGAGCCCCACCCACCACCCAGGCCGTTACAACACGAAACAACAATAGACACACAGCCAGCACCAATCAGCACCAATCTACCAATCATGATACAACCACACAACTAATCATTCCACTTACTGAAACAAAGCCAGCACTCCACATACCCCCACCAAGATGTATAGAAAGACGGCAGCTTCGATCACACTTTAAGCCCAAAACCCAGCCTGAAGATGGCGAGTGAGACCTCGCTGCAAGGTTGCCAAGACAATCTCAATCTTACACGGGAAAAGACCCGAATATAACAAGACCAGCATACCCAAAACAGGTTAAAAGAATATATAATGTACTGTTAGAAAGAGATTCAGAAAGTGAATTGGTTAAGGATTGTATGATTAAATGGACTTAGAATTTTGGTGAAGCGGTTATGTTGGACACGTGGGGAAAAATATGGGTTCAGAATGTTAAATTTACACAGTCACAGAATTTAAGGGAGAACTTTTATAAAATGTTTTACATATGGTATTTAGATCCTAAAAAATTATCATGCATGTACCCAAATGTTCAACCAAAATGTTGGAGATCGGGTGCCTAGATGCTACCTTTTTTCATGTATGGTGGACTTGCAACAAGGTTAAAGCTTTTTGGATAAAAATATGGTGGGTTATGCAAAATGTATTTAAGAAAAGAATACAATTTAGTCCGCAAATGTTTTTACTGGGTATAACTAAGGACTTTACTAAAGGGGAAACAAAATTGGTTTTGTATATGGTTACAGCAGCTAGGTTGTTGATTGCGCAACATTGGAAAAAAGATTTTTTACCGACAATTGATCAATGGATTCAGAAAGTGGCGGGGTTCGCCGAAATGGCAAAAATTTCAGCTTTCCTAAAAGCTCAGAAGCAGGAGAATTATACACAGGAATGGGTAAAATGGATTGATTACATACAGAATAAATACCAGACTAGGAAGTACTATGTAGCCTTTAGGTAAGAATGTTTAGACTGATAGATGATCAGAGTAAATAATACATGGGATGCTTGGAATTGTTAGAGTGGTGTATAGCGGAAGTCAGGGGGGTGGGTTTGAGTGGGAGGTGGGGGAGGGTTAGGGTGGAGGGTGGGGTAATATATATGCCTAATTAACCTAGAAGATGGGATTAATGAGATATTGTTACTTTAAGAGAAATTTATATCATGATTTATATATGTTCAATTAACTTAGAAGATGGGATTAATGGGCTATTGCTACTCTAAGAGAAACTTATATTATGATTGTTGGGAGGTGAGGGGGTACAATATCTGAATGAATAATTTACCTTAAGACGGGGGGGAGGGGAGGGGGTACAGTATTTGGTACAATATTTGAATGAGAATTTTTTTTTAAGTTGGGGGGAGGGGAGGGGGTATAGTATTTGTATGTGATTTACATTATATGGTGGGGGGGTAAAAGGGGGGGAAATGTGTTTGTATAAAACTTTTTCAATAAAAAAAAAGACCAGCATATACATACACATACATACATACATACATACATACATACATACATACATACATACACATACATACATATACATAGCAGCTGATAATCATTGATTCAACTCCAACCACTTTAATTTCCAAATGATTATGTACCATCAAGTCTATGGCAGAAAAAACTCAAGAATATGACTTTTCTCAGAAATTTACTGAAATTTCTAGAGCTGGCCCAGCTGCTTCCATCCTCACCTGATCACCTTTAGCCCTGTTGCTATCTGCCCCTTGGTGTCCTTTAGCACACCTTGGAGAGTGGGGGCACCTTTTTAGGTCTTTCGAAGATTTTCCTTGGTTTTCCACGCCTGTTTCTCCCTTCAGTGATAAAGGGTTTACCTGACTGGTCTATTAGCCAGCAGAAGGAGTGAACTGAAAGTTCTTAGGGCCTTAACACACCACTTGGGTTTGACAAAGAGAATATTTTACCTAATTCTAATGTCTTTCTCACTAGTCTGTGTTTTTAATTATTTTTTTAAATACATAGAAAAAATGAACAAAATCAAAACCCCAAATGCTTCTTATTTAAATAGCAACAGAAAGTACATAAAAGTACAACATGGCTAATTTGGGAAAACACAACTCAATTTTTAATTTTAAGAAGTATCCACAATTTTTTTTCTATAAAGACAATTGCAGAAACAGAACTTTTGGGGACAGCTTTCTTGGTAGGGCTAAAATACAGAGACTCTGTATGAATAAAGGCTTTTTGCTGCTGTATTTCAGTCAATGTTATTCCCCACACTTTTAAATACTATCTATCCAAGAAAAGTTGTGCTGCAGTTTTCCAACCTTCTGCTATATTAAATCTGATTGCTAATAAACTGAATTTTCTCGGGTTGCCTCATTTCCTCCCGCTTTTGTGGTTAACAGAACATCTTTGCCCGAAGCGCTCAGTGGCTTCCCGTCCACAAGCGCAGCCTGTCAGACGCTGCTGCTGGTTGGGCAGCAGCTAGATGGGGATTAAATAGCAGCCCTCGGGATCATTTGAAGCGCGCCTGAAAAGACGAAACGCCTGAAAACCGCTCCGCGCTTGCCCCCCTTGCTGGTGGGCCGAGGCAGGGCGAGGGCAGGCACGGCTTTCCTGTCCTCCCCGGTCCCTGTTGATATGAACGGCCCACTTCCGCCACCGTTTTTTTCTGTTCTGCTCATCGCGAAAGGACCGAAACCTGCTCCGCCCGGAAAGGCCACCCGGGGAGCCCCGGGAAGAACGTCGCGCGCCAAGCGGGAGAACCGGCGGGGGAGAGCTCGCTCAGACCTTCCGCCCATCATCCTCCCCTCCCCACCGGGCCCTTCCAGCCCACGGCGTCCCGCGAGGGCCCAGAGCCCCTCCGCCACCGGAGACCGAAGCTTATTTCCCCGGGCCGCCGCCGGCGCGCCGGCCCACCGACGCCTTCCGGCTGCCGAGGAACAGCGGCCCAGCCCCCGCTCGGCGGCGAGAGATGCTCTGCGGCCTGGATGCTCGCGGCCCTCCCCGGGAGCTCTCACTGCGATCGGGCGGCGACCAGCGCCTCTTCGTAGCAGCGCCCGCCGAGCGTCCCCCGGTGCGAAAGCCCAGCCCTGGAGGCCTTCCGGGCAGCGCCGTCAGGAGCCTCCGCGGGACCGGCTGCCGCGCAGAGCGAGCGGAGCCTCCGGCACCCGGGAAGCGCAAGAGGCTCGGGGCGGCTCCTCTTCCCCGGAGCCCCGGCTGCCCGTTACTCGGAGAGGAGCCTCCGCGGGCCCAGCCCAGAGCGTGATGCGCCCGCCCAGCTCGCCAGCCCGCCCGGTCGCTCACCGCGCTTGCCCGGGCCGAAGGCGACCACCACGAAGTAGTCGGCGAGACGCGCCATGCCGGAGAAGCTCCGCGGAGCCGCCGCCACCGCCGGAGGAGGTGGAGGAGGAGAAGGAGGAGGCGGCGGCCGCCTTGCGGATCATCGCCGTCCAGGCGCCGCCACTGTCGCTCCCGCCACCGCCCCTTCACCCCCGGCCGCCTCCGACGCCGACGCCATCTTGCCCGAGCGGCGGGAGGCCAGCCTGCCCAGAACGAGCGCAGGGCGCAGGCGCAGCTCCAGGATCCAGCCAATGGAGAGCAGGTCCTCGAAGAAAGCGCGGCCGGATTGGTGGCCGGATGCAAGGGGCCTTCCCTTCCCGTGTCCGCGCGGAGGTGGCGGGGGCCCTTCGCCGAGGCGCTTCCGCCCGCCCTCCGCGGCACGGGCCCTCCTCCCCAGGGGTGTTTCCGGCCCAGGCACCGCCCCCTCCTCCTTCCCCCCCACCTCCGGAGCTGCCTGCCGGTGTTGTGGGGGCGGGGAGCCCCGGGCTGGAGGCGGGGCGGGAGGGGCGATTTGCGCGGCCCCGCTCGGTCCTCTCCGCCCGGAGCCCCTCGGCCTCCCCAAGGAGAGAAGCGGGGCCCTCGATTGCCGGGCTGCTTTCCTGCGCTGCCTGGTGGGGTCGTGCGAGGCTGCTCCCCGTACGTCTCCGCTGCCTGGCCCAGGAGGAGCCCGAAGCCGCCCGCCTCCTCTTCGGCGCCCTTTTGCCACCGGCCCTCCGCCCGGGAAGGAACCCCGGAGCTGGAGCAGGATCCCTTCGAGGAGGAGAGCGAAGAGTGGCTGTGGAACACGGGTCCCGGAGTGAGAAGCTTCCCAAGAGTGAGGACCATGAGCCAGTGGAGCCAGCTGGCCTCCAGAAGCTGTAGGGGCTCCACCCCTGGAGGTGCTGGACGGCCGCCTGTCTGAAGGGGTACTGGGGTCTCCTGCTCGAGCGAGGGGGGGAGGGTTGGGTTAGAAGACCTCCAGGATCCCTTCCAGCTCTATCCTGAATTGGAAAATTGAGTCCTGTTGCAGCCCTGCGGGTATGGGGTGCAAAAGCCCTGGGCACCGGTTGCTCTTTCATAATAGGGGCCACAACAGTGCCGATACCTATTTGTGCAGCATCACAAGCTGACTTTTCTGGTAAGGGGAGGTTTTAACGTGGGCACCAAATCTTAACACCATTTTCATGGCTTCTGTGAAAGCTTCTTATACTGTTTTGTCCAGTAATGCCACTTCTCAGGTTTGACAAATTGTAGCCTTCCGGGTTATTACATTTTACAGTATCCCTTCTCTCTAGTCTTTTAAATTGTATTTTCGACAGCTTTTGTTGAAAGTAGCTAGCTCAGAGATGCTGCTGAAATTCATGGTGAAAAATAGCTGATAGCCAGTGGAGTCCACAGGGGGGAAGAGGAGGATCAGGTTAACAAAAGCAGCCTCGTGGCATCACTAACGGGTCCTTTTTGTGGGGGCCTCCTCTGGATCCTGGTGGGTTGCCTCTGGAGGCAACTTGCTGGGAGGCTGTGGGCAATAGACCGGCCTCTGAGAGAGCAGAGGGATGGAGTGGACAGGCCGGGAGCCTGATCCAGCAGAGCACTGCTAGTGTTTTTATGTCTCACTCACATATATAACCACAGGTAGAGTTTCGTTCTGATGAACGCAACAGGATCTTGCAGATGCTGCTGAAAAGAACCACATTGCCAATCTCTTCACTTCTTTAGGCTGATGTATAAGAGTTTCAGGTTTGTCATCCACTTCCATTTTCGTTATCAAATTCTTCCCTTAGCAGCTGGTGATTGGAGCTGCTGGCTACAAGAGGGGAGTCAGAGAGACAAAGAGGACTAAGGTAGTGGCCCTTTAACTCTCAGAACCACTGAACTATATCTTTCAGAGATCCTGGAGCACCGGGAACTGCCAGAGAACTGGAAAAGAGCTGATGTGGTTCCCATCTTCAAAAAAGGAGAAAAAAAACAGATCCAGGAAACTACAGACCTATCAGCCTGACCTCAATACCAGGAAAGTTTCTAGAAAAAATAATCAAGCAACGAATTAGCAAACACCTAGAAGTAAACAAAGTAATAGCCAAAAGCCAACATGGGTTTGTCAAAAACAGATCATGCTAGACTAATCTTACTGCATTCTTTGACAAAGTGACAAAATTAGTGGACCAGAGGAATGCCGTCGATATAATTTACTTGGACTTCAGTAAGGCATTTGATAAGATAGACCATGACCTACTACTAGATAAAGTAGAAGAATGTGGGTTAGATAGCATCACCACCAGATGGATTTGTAACTGACTGACCAACCACACTCAACGTGTAGTCCTCAATGGAACTGCATCTACATGGAGGGAAGTATGCAGTGGAGTACCCCAAGGCTCTGTTTTAGGCCCAGTACTCTTCAACATCTTCATCAATGATTTGGATGAGGGAATAAATGGGGAACTCATCAAATTTGCAGATGACACCAAGCTGGCAGGAATAGCCAACACTCCAGAAGACAGGCTTAAGATACAGAAGGATCTTGACAGACATGAACATTGGGCACTATCTAATAAAATGAAATTCAATCGTGAAAAGAGTCAGGTTCTACATTCAGGCAAGAAAAATGAAATGCACAGGTACAGTATTGGTGGTACCTTGCTCAATAGTAGTAACTGTGAGAGGGATCTTGGAGTCCTAGTGGACAACCATTTAAATATGAGCCAGCAGTGTGCAGCAGCTGCCAAAAACTCTGCTATTTTATTGTATTCCTTTCTATTTCTGCTTACGAAATTGGAATTGCTTTGCATGGAATAATGATTTTGCCACCAAATGTTCCTGATTATAGCTTTGTAAAGTTGAATCACATGATTTTTGTGGGACCTTAAGCTTTTCAATAAAATATTCTCTTTATCTCCCACAACTATCAGCAAAACAGGCACCTTTTTCTTAGCAACCATTTCATTTGCCTCCCAAACAATTGCTAAAGCCTTTCTGTGGTTAGTGTCCTCCATGGCACTAATCAGAAGTTAACATTTTCCAAACAAAGTAGCTATCCTGTTGTATTTTTTCTGTTTGATTCTGTATTATTTTCCTCCTTTGGTTTATACTTCCCTTTTTGCAACCCCCAAGATAATAATGAGGCTTATGCTACAAACGTAGCACTGAAGCTTCCATTCAGTAGAAGCAAAAACTGGTTGAATCTAGGAGTTCATTTCTTTTTTGGAAGCCATTAACTTTTCCCTTGCCATCTAGGGAATTTGGATAGTAAGTGGCATATAAATTTAATGAATAATTGAGCATTTTGATCCAATCCCTATGGAAGGGTCACATGGTAGAAAAGTTGTTATTTGATTTGGATATGAAAAATATTAGTATCTTGTTTTTGCCACAGTCAGAACACTTCCTGGTTTGCATGCATTGACCGCCATTGTTACCTCAGTGGAGCTTTCAAATGGTCTGCTCCGGCCCCTGGCAAGTAACTTGGGATTTCTTTAACAAGGAAATTGGACAAATTGATTGATTGAGGGCCTATTTCATTACTAATAAGAGGAGGTCTCTCAGGCCCTTGTTAAAATCAGGGTGTCCCCTTGGTTTGCACAGGACTGGAGAGACGAAGCAGTGGAAGCAGCCAGAGAATAACAGAATGTGCTCAAGCACAAGAGCTATCACTCTGCGGTGATAAAGCACGTGAAACAGTTCTCTCTTCTTGCTTCATTATATTGTTGTCCAGTGTTGTATTGTTGTCCTTATTCAGATGGTTCTCCTGTGGTTAAGAGCTCCCCAGTGGGGTTGCCTCTGGGCCACTTTGGCCCACCAACAGAACGTGGCTGACCGTCATACTACATTATTTGGGATTCTTTTGGCCCTGTAACCTTTAAGGAATTGGATAGGCTGCTCCTCAGCGGATCCTCAACTACCTGAGCCAACTGGTGGAGGTGGTTTGATGGCTTGCTAATACAAATTTTATAAATATCTTGGAAATTGTAAGCCTCTGTGCAGGTGCTTATAGGTCCTTGGAATGCTGAAACTGTCATAATTGCAGTAAAGTCTATGATTGCCACTTACCAAGAGTTGGGAACGACTGGCACATATGTGTGAAGGGAACCTTTACCTTTAAGTGCCTGAACTGTGATCACATGACTACAGGGATGTAGATCTGTAAGGCCTAGTCATAAAAGTCTCCCTTGTTCACAAAAACAACCTGTATCCTTCTTTTTCTGGATATGTTTAATCTGTATTCTCATTGTGTTATTTTTTCCTGCTTTTAATGTTACAGCCGTCCAGATTCTTATGCAGTTGGGCAGCCTATAAGTGGATGGATGGATGGATGATAGATCAGTACCTCACACCTAGCCACAAAAGTGAACTGTTGCAGAAATTCCACAGCTTGTGGGAGAGTTTAAACTGAACATCCTTCTCCTTAACTAATTAGGTCAGAACATTCCCCTTTGTGTTTAACTTTGTCAATCTTAGGAGTGATGCCCCCTTTGAATGTTGGGTCAGGCGGTTCATGTAAATCTGTTTGAGTTTACATGAGGCAGTGCTATGCTTTTTCTTAAATGTAGTTTGTTCATTAAGGCACTGGTGGCTGTGTTTTACACGACTGTATCCCCGGAGGTGATGCCATTGTTCGGTTGTGCACTTCAGGTGATTTGTGCCACCCTCGAGACTGGCCAAACGTCCTTCCCATTCAGCATAGTGTTTGGATCAGAGGCTAATGAGTGTTGCTCTGACTTGTGTGCTTGAAATGTCCTGTTTCCTTGCCAATTGATTCACTTTATTGTACTGTTTACGGCTAAATTATGATCTTGTTAACTGCTCTGAGAACATGTTAAATAAAGATGAGCCTGTAATTCTTAAATCAACACTGAAGAGGCAAGTAAATGGATTTCATGGTTTTGTAGCCTGGAGAAACCTGGAATGAGAAAAAATGAAGGCCAGCTCTTGAACTAATTGCATATCAGCAGTAAACCTGTTTCTGATCGCCAAAGGAGGCTGGAATGGAAGTCTGAAACAAATGGGCAACCTGGCCGTGAAAGTTATTTGCCTGGAGTTAAGGGAGGAGCTGTGAGCACTTTTGCCTGGATTTGGAGATGATGCTCTGCTTCACAGACTTTGAAGATGATTTTTTGAACAACTAGACAGGTAGCAGTTTTTTCGGCTGCAGGTTTTCTTTGCCACCTGAAATGCCCCTTGACATTTATCTTGAGATCAAAGGCAGCCCTTCAGGCTAGCAAATGACTTGTCTTCCCATCTTCAAATAGGACGTGGAAATTCGGCCTAATACTGTGGAGTTCGGGTTGTCCGAGGGAGTTCCCTCTTTCACGAATGCCCTGCAGCTGCGCCAGAGCCATCGGCCTCTTTAAGCCACGGACGAGCTGTCATCCCGACGCGGGAGCTGGTCGTCTCCGGCCAGCCCTTCAACATCCCGCTGGGGGCTACCAGAGACGCTCCGGATGCTCCCCAAGCAGCCGCGCCGCGGAAGAGCTGAGGGCTTGGAGCAGAGGCGAGGCGGCGCGCAGTGGCCCGTCCCGGAGTAGAGCTTCTGCCGGGCGGCGCAACCACAAGCCTGGACTTGTTGCGGGATGGGAGCGCGAGGCCGACGGCAGGCGCGACCCGGGCAGCGGTGGAGCCACGGGCCGAGAGCCGCGCCCACCTGGCTTTCGCTTCCCGGTGCAAAAGCCGCGCTAAAGGGAGCGCCTTCCCTCCGAGGGGCCGCCCGTGCGGGCCCCGCACCTCCTGTCCAGCCATCTCCGAAGGATGCGACTGGCGAGGCCGGGGCGGGACGAGCAGAGCCGCGGCGTCAGTGGGGGCCGGGCGCCCCGCCCCGTCGGGGAAGGAACCGGGAGGGAGAGGTATTTAACCCGGGGCCGGCCGGGTAGGACGGCAGAGACGGGCAACTAACCCCGCGAGAGACTCGAAGAGCGGCGGCTCAATCCCACCTCGAATCTGGAAGTGGTCCCGGGGAGTGGGCAGCGCGGGCTCCGTCGCCGTTCCCGAGCATCTCTCCGGAGTCCGTCTCGTCTTCTGCCGCCATGAAGCGCCAGTTGCCGGCTGGGCAGAGTTGCATCAGCCGCCACCGCCTCCTGCCCCTGCTGCTCCTGCTCTTCCTCTATCTGGTCGGCGCCGAACTCCGGTCGTGTTGCCCGCCTGTACAGTCCAGGCGCGGTGCGCGGTTCTCGTTGGCCAGGTAAGCTCGCTGGCTGCATCTCCACGCGGCCCCGGGAACCTTCGGGGGCCCTCCCTAGAAGGGCTCCGTCCCTCCTGCGGCCCTTTCCCGGGCAGCGTGGAAGGGAGCGGAGCAGTCTCGGACGGGACTCAGCGGTACCGGGAAGAAAGACACCCCCCCAGGCACACATACGCCTGCTCTCTTGCCCCTTTCCCACTGCTGCCAGACGTGGATGCTTCGCCAGCGCTTCCTCTTGGCCGCTGGTTCCACGGCTGCCATGAACAGAATTTTCCCCTAGAGAAGCAAACCCCGAGGACAGTTCCTTGGAGTTACAAGCTTTTTTTTTTTTAACCTTTTTATGGGTTAGTACCCGAGCCCTGGAATCCAGCTGAGCTGCTTTCTTCACAAAGGGTCTGTTGCTTCAAGACTTCCTTGAGGAACCTCAGTGGTGGTTACACTTCTTTTTCCCTCTCTGCCCCCCACTGCCCTGTGCAGATGCTGGGTGCCTGCTGAGGGACAGTGAACAGTCCCAGGTGTGGATGGGAGGGGTTGAATAATGGACGCTTGCCAGTTGGACTTACTGAGTTCCAGAGCTGCCTTGTGTATTCTGGCCATGACCCAGGACCTTGTTAAGCTTCCTGGAGCCCTTCGAAATCTCAGCAAATTAAGAAAGCTGGAATCCACTCTTAACTTGGAGTAAACCCACTTGATTGGCTTTAGGGGAAATGTGCATAGTAGGGCCGCTGTCCATCTTTCGACCCTCAAAGCATGACCTAAATCTAATATTGAATTCCATGTTCTTTCACATTTGGACGTTTGTCCTTTAAGCTGTTCATCTGCAGTGGAGGCCAGCTCACTAAGAGCATCTAGAAAAAAAATTGGCATAGAAACAAGTCCTAAGAATCACCCTGAAACCATTAGAACCACATAGCATTTCTGCCACCAATGATGCAATATCATTACAAAATGAATCAGCTATTGAAACTGGAAGTCTCCTAAGAAATCTGTTCTTTGCCATTTGAAAGCTGGAAAGGCAAGACAGGTCTATTGGGAAGAGCCCCAGTGTGTCAGCCAGCCAGCCGGCAACCCCCTCCCCCACCCATTCATGTTCTCAAGTGGGCACAGGTGACTGATGAGGGACCTTCCAGCCCAGCCTGAGAGGGAAGGCACAGCTGGGACCCTCGGCAGAAGGGGTTTTTCCCTCTGTCCGTGTTGGGACAGAACGTGGGGGCGGTGCAAGGGGGGAGAAAGTGGGCCTCTCCATTCACCCCTCCTTGTTGGCCTCCACCCAGGGGCCTCCTCACCAATTCTTGAAGGTATCTTGTGGCTGCATTTTTTATCTTTCCTAGCAAAGAAATTGTTTCCTTTTTTATTTTAGTCCTCCCTCTCCCATAAAAGTTGGTGCCCTATTTAAGTTAACAAACCATTTGATTTTCTCATATGGATAGAGAGCTGTTCTTTCTGTACCCTGAGAATGCTTCTAATCTAGAGGGAGAAGGATGATACAGGGCAGTCTTGTAAATAGACTCCATGTCTTGTTGGGCTGCGCATAACTCAACATGTGCAACTGTTATCAAACAAGGTGTGGTTGCCAACCCCCAGGGCCCCTGGTTCCTCGGCCTTGGCAGGACAAGAGGGTCTTCCCTTGGAGAAGAAGGAAGACAAGAAGAGATCATCGTTTTAGTAGCAAGGATGGAACCAGGGAGTCTATGGGAGACCTCCTCGATCTGCACAATTTATCTGTTCTGCGTTCCTCGCTGCCATACTGATTGCAGGATCAAGATCAAAGACTGCCATCAATGAGTGGCATCAAGGGCACAGAATCCTCTTTCCTTTCAAGGGGCTCCATGCAAACATTGGGTTCCATCCCAGGAGTCCTTGGGCAATTTGGAGGCATATTTGTAGCTTACAGAGATTGGATGAGGAGTGCATGTCTGGTTCCACTCCCCTGACACTTAGATTGCTGCAGGGAAGTGAACCTGAACAAATGTTTTTCAGCCAAGCACTCAAGAGGCACCAGTAGTGGTACTTGGACAGCAGGGGGTCAGCCATTCCCTCCTCAATTCAGCCAACCCTGAGGACAGACAGGGCTGGTGCCTCTTCTGTTGGGTAGCACAGGAAGCTGGACTTGTAAGAAAGGCCACATCTTCTTTTGCTACAGGTTGTAGGATTCCTAAAGCCCTCACTGCTGCCATCTATGATTGAACAGGAGCTGAACTGTAGTGTATCTGCTCTTTCTCACATTAAGAGTGGCACATTGCACTTTGCAGGTCCACAGAGGAAGCGGTGCGTGCAAGACCAGGCTTGCTGGAGCCGGCTTCTGCTTCTCATGAGTCAGGGCAGGGCAAGCAACTTTCTTGAGTTGAATTGGAGCGCATGGAGAAGCGCAGCAAGGACTTTGCCTCTGATCTCTTCCCTGGTTAGAATCCAACTAAATGCCCTGTAATCCAATTGTCAAAAGAATCCAGCAATGGCACTACGAGCAAGACTTTGGCCACCCTCTGGCCAAAGAATCAGGAGAGGCCTGGCAAGATCTTTTCTGCCTAAAGACCTAGGCTAGTCAACATAGAGCAGCGCTCCAGACGCCTTCTGATTTTTGCCATGGCTCTCCTCCTTAAGACAAATCTACAGTTCCTCCTTAGCAGCAAATGGAAAAGGATGCAAACAAAAGCCTGAGTTTGGTTAGCGATTATGGTTCTGCAAAGATCTTGCTATTTACACATTAACAATTAAGCATCACGACAATGTATTCCACAAATTATTTTGAGAGGCCGTCCCTCCACCCCCCTTTCTCCCTACCAGCTCTGTGGCATCGGCTAGGCTGTGGGAGAGGCTTCCAGCTCCCAGGACTGAAACCTGGCCCTGCACTGTCTAAATCAAACCCGAATGTGGTATCCCACCACAGAGCTCACTGTGCTCTCCACCCACCTCAGTGAGCATTTTCACCAAGACAGCTGGAAAGGCTTCCAGGAGCTTCCCTGGCTTCCCTAAAGCCTGCAGGTCACTCCATCTACTGCAGGGGGGCTCTGGCAGGAAGGGATGGGGTTGCTAACAGAGGACATTATGGTCAGGTCAAAGCCAAGGAATTGCTGGGCACATTGTTCGATAGCATCAGGCATTGAATTGGAGGGGTGTCATTTCTCAGGGAGTTTTTTTCCAGCCATCCTGTGGTTCCCTGAAAGATGCATCTGAATGGGAAAGAGGAGATGCTTGTGAATTGTTTTGATGTCCTTTTTGACTCCCAGCAGAAGGGCTTGGCTGGGACAGGGGGAGCGATGCAAGGAAAGGCACAAGGAAGGAGCTTTCTGTGAGTGGATGCAGCATGAGATGCACAAGAGGGCACACCCCGTGTTCCTTCCTCGCCCTCAGCACGGTCTTGGAAGCCAGGCATTGTCTGCTTTAACAGAGTCACACAAGTCACAACCCCACTTCAACTCTGCTAGCCCCACCCTAGCTTTTGGTGAGCTATCCGAAATGGTGCTGACTATGAAAAGCTTCTGTGTAAGCTGGCTTGGGTGTGCAGGCTCACGCCTGTGATGCAGCTAATGTTGGTGCACACTCTTTTTGGGTGGCTACCAGTGTACGTGTCCTGTGGCAGGTAGCTTCTTTCCTCTCTGCACGTGCTCCTCCCTCCTCACTTTGCCCTCTGGCCATCTCCCAGGCTCTCCCATTTCTTCCGCAGCCCAGGCTCCCTGCCAGGAATTCTGTCGTTGACCTCACTTTTTTCTCACCTTGGCCTCCCCTTTCCATCTTCCACCTCCTTTCCTCCCTTTCCACTCCCCCCCCCCCGCCCTTACTGCCCTGGAAGGAAGGCACTTCAGCCGGCTGCCTTGAAGCCTGAAAGGGATTGAGTGGCAAACCCGGTGCCGGCCTTCATGTGGGGCTTGAAGGGAGCAACTGGTTTTCCTGGAGAGCTCCCTCCTCCTGGCTTCTCCTGGATGTGGCTTAAGGACAGTGTTTGCCTCCCCATTAGCACTGCTCTGGCCACTGAGGATGGGGAAGAAGGGACTCTGCCCCCCACCTTGAAAGAAAGGAAAAAAAGAGCAGGTGAAAAGTCAGTGTTTACACTTTAAATTGGTTTCAAATGGCTGTAGAATCTTGTTTTCCATTTCAATTCTGCTGTTTATTTTTTTCTAGATTGGGATTCAGATTCCATGCATGGAAAAGTATACTATTCTCTATCTGTGTGGAAAAGCAATTTCTCCAGATTCTCAGCAACAGAGGAGGGGGGGGGGACTTTTGAGAGAGAGGCAGAGCCACAGCTATATCCACCTGAAAATGCAGCCTAGAAACATCAATCTTAGCTTCTTGGTCCCTGTAGAGGCTGTGGCAGAGACTGGTTGCTGAGCTGCTCCTGCAAGCCCACCAGAAGGAAGCCATGTTGGCCTCACCTCCTGGGGAGCCATGCAGTTCATTGCAGTGTTCTTCTCTTTCCCCTGGAGGGCAAGGATGACAGTGATTTGCCCAGCTGTTCCCAAAGGAAGGCAGACTTTCTGGGTGCTGATCCCAAAGGATCTGCCAGATGATTTCCCCATTCTTCCCTACAGAGGACAGGTCAGGGTCAGCTTCCCTCGGTTGGGCAGCAGCAGAAGCATCAGAGTACAGCTCTATCCAAGACGCTTTATTTTCTTCTTTCGGCTTTTATATTTGCAAGAACTTCCTGATCAGCCTTGGCTAATGGAAAGGGCAGATGTTCCCATTTCAGCTTCATCTTTAGAAATCTCATGAAAAACTGAGAGGCCAAAATAGACAAAAGGAGCTGAAGTGCCAAGATACGTTAATTGGGGCACCTGGGTGGAGGGGCAGCAACTAACACCAAGTCAGAGGGGCTCAATCAAAGATTTTGGCAGCTTTTCTCCAACACACACCAGCCTCAGGAAACCTGAAGTGTATTGGTAGCAATGTTAGATCCACCACCTCACACTTCAGGGGTGGTATGACAAATGAACCTTTTTTTTATAATGCTGCTTGACTTCAGCTAATGCCTGCCTGTGGCAATTGACATTGATTTGGGGGGGGGGGGTATAAATTGCCATGAAAAATAATCCCAATATATAGGCAGAATTCACACAACTCACAAAACACCTTGTGGTCAGCACATATCATGTTGTATCCCCCAGACTAACCATATTATGGATAGCCTGATCTATACCCATGGATTCTCCAACCTTTCAAACTCAGTCTATCAAGTTCTAGGATGGGGAAAGAACATTCCCCCTTTCTCACCCAGAAGCACCTGAGCCCAGCATCTCGCCGCCTCCAACTCTTCTTTCCTTCTTGCCCATCCAGGGTCCCTCTAAGTGTCTCCTCTTCCTTTTTTACAGGAAACCTTGGGACTCAAACCACCGTTCTACCTGGCTTCCCAAGAGGCTATCGAAGAACAGTCTGTCTTGGCTGGCTCAGAAGCAGACTGAGATGGCAGATAGCCTGCTCCCCCTCAGAGAGCTCCTCAAGCCCAGACTGGACCCACTGCGGTTTGGCTATGGCCCTCTGCCTTGGCCTGCACTGATGCCAGCCCTTCGTCGAAAGCGCCGCGCTGCTCAACTAATGCGTGTGGGTTGTGCTTTGGGTACTTGCCAAGTGCAAAACCTCAGCCACCGCCTTTGGCAGCTGAAGGGCCAGTTGGGACGCCAGGATTCCTCTCCCATCAGTCTCCATAGTCCCCATAGCTATGGCTGAAGGCAGAGAGTAATGCCAGGACCGGAAAGGAACCTGCTCCTTGCCCTGAACATTTCCAGCCTCTCCTCCTCGACACCTGCCATGCCACCCACTGGTCTTCCTGCTGGAGCTACATGTAGGACGTTCTCCTGGTGGGTGGGTTGGGACATGGGCTTTGAAATAAAGCCAACATGGGGCGGGGGCTGCTGCTGGAGGGGCCTGAGCAGCAGGAGTCCCAGTTGTCACCTCAGGAGGTGCACTGGGTGTGGCTGTACAATAGCCTCACTTCATCCTTCACACTGGCAAGAGGGAGATGAAGGTTTAGCAACAGATGGCATAATTCCATATTAACACTGGTAGCATCATAAAAGGAGAACCAGCTTTGGCTTTCAGTGAATGAATCTCTTCCTTGCACACATTCTGAAAACTAATAAAACAATCTAAGCATGGATTTTATCTCTGCGTGCACCAAAGTTTGGGACTGTAATGTCAAAAAGGAGGCATCCCTCACTCTCGGAATGGCTCATGCGGGGGTGCTGCTGCTGTTGCCTAGGTAACACACATAAGTGTGCAGCTGTGCTGAGAAAGGGAGACTGGCTGGCTTGCAAGGGAGGGTGTACACCTCCTCAGCCCCTTCTCCCTGGCCTTGGTTCCTCACTTGAATTCACCAGGCTCCCCACCCTCCCCAGTGATATGGATGAGCGTTAATGCAGGGTGTGTTTCAAACCCAGAGCTGTTCTTTGGGTCACTCAGTATGCAGCTTTTTCTCCCAACTGCCACGTGAAGGTAGAATTGTGTAGAACTGCCCCAGCAAAATAACCTCAGATAGTGATCTGATTAATGACTGGAGTCCAGTGCAGTTGATTGTGTCTTCTAGGCACCGAAAAGCAGCTGCGGGCAGGTTTCCATAACAAAATCTGCCCTGGGAAAAGGGGAATGTTGAATACCAATAAAAGAAGCAAAGAAAATTATTGGCACCCATGTTCTTTTGCTCAACAGCAGCTCATGCTTGTTGGTCTAGTTCACAAGACATGTTAGACCAGGGTAAAATGGGCTTTATAGCTTGTGATTCAGGGTATATGGAAAAGGAAGTTATCTACATGGTAAGCTGTATCTTGTTAAATCACAAAAATTGTTAAGCCATCATAGATTTATGTGTTTGGGCAGAGCATGTGATAGAAACACAAGCTGTTGGGTTGAGTCTGGGTGAATGACCTTGATGGAGGCAGGCACTGGCATTCAAAGGCTGAGCATGTCTTTTGGCCCCCAGGAGCTTCCATAGTGCATGCAGTAAAATAAACGTTTTGAAGCTTTAGTAAAAAAGCAAAATGGCAGAAAGCTGCATTTTTTTTGAGCGGGAGTAAACAATCCAGGACTTTTGAAAGAGGAAGCCCTAACCCACCAAGGACTAGCCAAAAGTTAAAGGGTCAAGGCAACAGAGGGCTGAGCTTGCTGTTTTGTTTCGAAGGGGCAGAAGTCACAGCCTTGCTCTCCCTCCAGGGGGGTTTCTAGAAGTCTCCAGAAAGGTCCTTATTACCCAGAACCCAGGTTTGTTCTTCCTGAATCCCTCAGGAACAAGAGGCAATTTCAGCATCCAGACTCTGCCTCCGAAGTAAGGAACGCTGAACGTAACAGCCCCCTCAGTTATAACAGCCGGGGCTGCATGTGTGGCATTTCTGAACATCCGCCCCAAGCAGGCAAGGAAGGCGGTTTGCCAGGGCCCTCCTTGGAGACAGCTAGGGCTCAACGGCCTTTTGCACACACTCATCCCAGCATGCAAAGATCTGGAAAGCTGCCTTTTAAGAAGTGGGATGAAGCAGGCAGTGCACAGGGCCAAATTTCCTCTGAGACAGGTCACGCCTGTATAAATTCCCTGGAGCCGTAGACAAATCTGACCATCTGGAAAATCTGCCTTGCTGGTCAAGGGAAGGGTCAGATGGAACAGAGAGGTGGGTTGGCTTCCTTGGAGTGCTAGGCGAAAGTTCTCTGACAGCAGAGCTTGTCCCTGGGTCCAAGGGCCGGACAGCTTTGCTGGATAAGGGCTTTCTGAGAACAGTCAAGCAGAGGGGCTGGGAACTGACTCAGCGGTTTCCTGCATCAACAAGATGTTCCTGGCAAGCTCGCTAGCAGGGGGCTTAGGAGGAGGGTCCCACCTAAGCTGACTCACCTGGAGGCTTCTCTCAAAGTCCCATGACCAGGAGCCCTCTTGCGGAGGGGGATCTCCCCCCCACTACCTTTCCAACCCCAGCTGCCTTCTCCTACCCCACCCAGCTATGCAGCTCTTGTAATGTCCCAAAGATGCCCCCCCCCCAACATTCTGCATTCGGCTGGAAGAGAACTCTGCCCTAATTAGGGAGGATCGCCCCCCCCCTCTACTGGTCACAGACTTCGCTGCCCTTGATTGACAGCTATCATCTGCCCTTCTGCCTGCGGGCCTTTCCTTTGATGCCCACCAGTTGCCTTCCCCGGTCCTTCCAACGGGAAGCTGTACTGCCGCCAGGAGGATCGCCAGCTGCCCATGTCGGGAATGCCTGGAGCCCCAAAGGCGACGGGTGTCAAAGCAGAGCGCTTGGACGTGTGGCCGGCATAAGGAGGAGCGGCTGGCAGGGAAGAGCCGGCATTCTCTTGCAGCCGCCCCTGGGCCAGCCCCGCCCAACGACAGGAGCCTCCCGTGGACTGGAGAGCGACCGGGTGGGTGGAAGGAGGGCGAAGGAGAGGCCGTGTGGCCGCCGAGGCTCCCTTTCCAGCCTCCCAGGGCGGCCCTAAGGGAGAGCCTGGGGGGCGGGAGAACGCCAGGCGCGCCTTCTTCGGGGCCTGACGGGGAGAAAGGCCCAGGCGTCAATGGAAGCCCTCGGGGTTCTCTTCCGAGAGGGGCTCGGGTGCCCCACCTACCCAGGAGCTTCGAACTGCCCGATCCGGTGGAAGGAGCACCCCACCCCCCTCTGGGGCTCCTTCCGGGGCGCGCCTCCACCTGGGCCGGCGCTTTCTGGAGGAAGCGAATCCTTCTCTCTGATTTCGCCCTCGGCCTTCGCGCCGCAGCTGCGCCTCAGCCACGCAGGCTTGCTGGTGGTCTTGCGAGCCTGTCGCGGCCGCCGGTTGGCTCTTCCGAAAGGCTCCTCGTTCTCCGGCCCTTCCGCGCACAAGCCGCGGAGTCCGGCAGAGGGTGGCCCGAAGGCTGCAGCCGCCATCAACGCGCCGAGAGAGGCCCCGCCTCTTCCGGTCTCTGCCTCCCTCTCTATGTTCGGAGCCGCGGGCGCGTCATCATCGCGCGCTGAGGCGGGAAATTCGAGGAGCGGCCCTCTGTTTCCTAACCCGCCGGAGGTCCCGGCCTTGGCGCGATGGCCCGGTACGGAGGGTGAGCGCAGTTCCTGCTCTGGCGGGGGACTCTTCGTGAGGAGGTTGATGCCCGGTTTCGAGGGCGACCTCTGGAAACGCCAAGCGGAGCGGGGCGGGGCGGCTGAGCTGCTCCCCGTTGCCCCGAGGAGGGTGTTGGGTGTGGAGGGCGGAGAGCTTCGACAGGGGGTGTCCAGTTCCAGACTGGACCTTTGGTTTCCTTGGGCTTTTGATTAGGGAGCGGCCTGTCTCGCATCGCCTGCCTTTCAAAGGGGCTCTGTGCTCCTGGAAGCAGCTTTTTTCCTTACAGCCGGAGAGTTTGGTTCTTGGCCGTTTAGCACCCAATCGTCCTCCTCCCATGGTCTTACAATACAATAGCAGAGTTGGAAGGGACCTTGGAGGTCTTCTAGTCCAACCCTCTGCCTAAGCAGGAAACCCTATACCATTTTAAACAAATGGCTATCCAACATCTTCTTAAAGACTTCCAGTGTTGGGGCATTCACAACTTCTGGAGGCAAGCTGTTCCACTGATTAATTGTTCTCACTGTCAGGAAGTTTCCCCTCAGTTCTAAGTTGCTTCTCTCCTTGATTAGTTTCCACCCATTGCTTCTTGTTCTACCCTCAGGTGCCTTGGAGAATAGTTTGACTTCCTTTTCTTTGTGGCAACCCCTGAGATATTGGAAGACTGCTATCATGTCTCCCCTAGTCCTTTTTTCTATTAAAGTAGACATACCCAGTTCCTGCAACCGTTCTTCATATGTTTTAGTCTCCAATCCCCTAATCATCTTTGTTGCTCTTCTCTACACTCTTTCTAGAGCCTCCACATTTTTTCTACATCATGGTGACCAAAACTGAATGCAGTATCCAAGTGTGGCCTCACCAAGGCATTTTAAAGTGGTATTAATACTTCACGTGATCTTGATTCTATCCCTCTGTTGATGCAGCCTAGAACTGTGTTGGCTTTTTTGGCAGCTGCTGCACACTGCTGGCTCATATTTAAATGGTTGTCCATGGTCTGTTTTACAGCTTATCATCTTCAGGCAGCGACGAGGAATTTGAAAAATGTAAGTATGTAAAAGTTAACCTGCAGAAGTACAGGAAGTACTTTTGGGGAGTATGACTTTCAGTTCTGTTTGCCTCTCTGCTTGCTTTCTACTACAGGCAATCCTCAACATGACCACAATTGAGCCCAAAAGTTGTGTTGCTAAAAGGAACATTTGTTAAGTAAATTTTGCTCCATTTTACGACCTTTCTTGTCACAGTTGTTGAGTGAATCACTGCAGTTGTTAAGTTAGGAACACGATTCTTAAGTGAATCTGGCTTCCTCATTGACCTTGCTTTTCAGAAGGTCACAAAATGTCAGACCTGCAAGTTAAACCTCGAAATAGAAATGACCCTGGGCTCTTTTTGTTGAGAAAGATATAGAGAAGTATATTGCAATACTGCAAAGCCAGAACTGAAAAGCACATGCTAAAATTTATTTTATTTTATTTTTATTTATTTATTATTATTTGTCAAGCATGTATAAGATAACAGTATAAACATGATTATGAACACAGTAAATGAATAAATGGGACATTAGGACAGGGACGGTAGGCACTTTGGTGCGCTTATGCATGCCCCTTACCGACCTCTTAGGAATGGGGTGAGGTCGACAGTAGACAGTCTAATGTTAAATTTGTGGGGGTTTGGGAAAGAAACCAGAGTCAGGTAGAGCATTCCAGGCATTGACCACTCTGTCCCTAAGTTCAACTTTTCCCTCCCTCGGTTACCTTCCATTGCCCACTCCGTGTAGCCAATCGGGTTGAGGCAGGGTGTTTTCAAAATGGTCAGTCCCAAGTACAGGAGGGTATGCAGCTGGTGACCTTGAAGCTTAGATGCGGATGGTCCAATGCTCTCTGTAAGTGCTATATAGAAATATACTTTCTAACCTATTAATGGAAAGTTGATTTTGTTAGTTATCTGGAGCGTTTGTTTTTAGACATTTAACTTGTTTTTCTTGATTTTATTTTGGTAGGCTAAGAGAGAGCAATATAAACTGCCAAGAAACTGAATAACTTTTAAAATGTATAGACATAAATACATAACCCACCTTTATTATTTTTATAAATAACTGAAGGCAGCTAACATCTTCCTCCTCCTACTTTCCCACAGCAACAACCCTGTGAGGTGAGTTGGGCTGAGAGAGAGTGGCTGATCCAAGATCACCCAACTGACTTTCATGGCTAAGGCAGGACTAGAACTCACAATTTCCCACTTTCTAGCCAGGTGCCTTAAACACTAGACCAAACTGGCTCCGTAAAATAATGAAAAAATAATTTGAGTAGGAGCAAGTTACAACCTTTATCATGTAATAGCTGCACTTTGCACTGTGTAACTAATATCTTTCCTTGCCCTATCTGACTGTTACGATCAAAGTAGCCTCCTTGTGGCATTCTGCAGGTAAGGAATCTGATATTGAAGTTGCCAGTGGGAATCGAAGTGCTTGCAGATCAGTTAGGTGTATGCTGCAGTAACAATTTGTTCTTGTCTCTTGCTGAGAATGCCAAGTACCTTCAATGACAGAAAAGAACTTGTGACTTGTATGATTTGTCTCCTTTTCCTGTGTAAGAGATCATGTCGCGCTTGGGAAAGCACTGAAGATCTCATGTTTGAGGAGGGGTGGGGGTGGGGTGTTTGTACAGTATATCACAGAAGTGATTACACCCCCTCACATTTTGTAAATATTTAAGTATATCTTTTCATGTGACAACACTGAAGAAATGACACTTGGTTTGTATAACAGTGTAAATGTGCTGTCCCTACAAAATAACGCAAGACACAGCCATTAATGTCTGAACTGCTGGCAACAAAATGTGAGGGGTGCACTCACTTCTGTGATAGGCTGTATATATACACACACAGAAACACACATGTATGTATGAGACCTTCTCAGTGCTTTCCCCAGCATGACTTGATCTCTTACTTACATATATTTTCAACTGAAGAGCGGGAGAAGACAGAGGAGAGGAGAAACAAAAGAAGGAGCCAAGGGACACGGTTGCCAAGAAGGGGGACATTGATACCCTCTCCAGTATGTAGCCAATTGTTCCCAGTATACTTTCCTCTCCCGGTCCATGCTTTGAAGGAGTGAAGAAAGCGCCACTTTCTACGTTCTACTTCACTGTCCTGCCCATCACTTGGTAGCCTCTTGCAATGTCTTCAGGCAGTAGATCTGTACAGTATATTTGCTCAGGCTCTCTGCTGGTTACACTGCTGAAAGAAAAATTAAGATGTTATCACTGAGTTATATTTTATTTCTTTATTTGATTTTTATAGCTGCCCATATCAATAAGGCACTCTGAGAGGCGTACATCATAAAACTTAAAAACAATTTAGACTATGCAAAATAAATATCTATAGTACCAAATTAAGCTATTATTATGAATGAAGATACTATGGAGGCTCACCAGGGAGTGGCCTGACCATGATGGGAGAAACCAATATTTCCCCCAATTCCAGAGGACCCAACCACTATTCTGACAGGAAAAAAAAAAGGTCAGTTGTATGACCACTATTACGTGTTGGGCTCTGGATGTCTTGGGACAGATCCACCACTGTTGTAGTGGCCATAAACTCTGAGACCCCATACCAGGGAAGACAACCTAGAGTGTCCCAAGATCATAACCCTGGGGAACTCCACGGTCAGCTGAGAACAAAATCAAGATGCTCAGGTAGAGAAGCTGCTGTGCAGCAGGGAGGCTGGTGCTACAGTAGTCCCAACCGGTCCCTCTTAGTACCTGACTTAACAAATAATGCCTCACATCTGGCAATCTGAGGAGCAGGACCCCTGGCTGTTTCTCAAGTATCTCGGATGATTGCCGCCACCCCCATTGCCATTCTCTGGGGTCCTGGCTGGTGTTGGACCCAGAACATCACTGGGCATATCTCAGGGAATCCCTCCTCTCCCAGCCAGATCCTCTCCTGCTAATGCTTGCCAAGTGTCAGGCACAAAGAATTAAGACTGTCTTGTTAGATTTCAGGATAGAAGATTAATTCAGGCTTCTGCACAATCAAGTCAACTAAAGTTCAAGGCTAAATTGACCTCAATAAGAATCACTGGGACTCAGGAAGGATTGGACTTGGACCATTTATGGGAATGCAACAACTCTGAGCTGATGACATGCTTAGTAACTCTGCTTCCCCTCAGCTTTGCCTGCTCTTCTACACCAGGCCAGTCTTTTCATCAACAATTCAAGTTGTGAATAAGGATAGCCTTCTTACAACCTGACTTGGCAATCTGCAGCAGCAGCCAACAACCAGGGCCTTGAGAGTCTGCCGTCTAGGATTCAGGTCCCAGGTGGCAGGTCCTGGAACAAGATCCTGTGGCCTCCTACCTCCTCCTACCTGTTGTTACAGCCTGCTCTCCCCTCTCCATAAGGATCCACATTTGGGCCTGCACCCCTTACCTCAATCTTCCCATGAGGGCTCCCTAATACTCAAGCTGCTTTTGTAGTATTAGGCACTCAGGACCTCTAGTTCTTCAGGGATCACCCCACATCCCCCATCTACCATCCGTTCCGTCCAACAGTCATTCCCCTCTCATCATACTGCTGTGGCCAAAACTATGCAACCCAATAACTAAAAAAAAAAAAAAAGTCCACCCTCACTGGTGGGAAATTACTGCTAAACTGTCTTCTACGATGACTAGTCCCATTGCAATTAAATCCATCCGTTTCCTGGATAGTGTTGAATGCTGATTAATAGTTCATGCAGAAATTTGCTCCCAGGGCCTACCAGATCTCTACCAGATCTCACCCGGGGGAAAGGCAAGATGGCTACCCAATGAAGTGGCAGAGGGAGCTGCAAGCACAGGGCCACACAACCCACAGACAGCCTGGACTAGCCCAGCCTCAGCCGGGTCCCCAGGCCAAGAGGGCCATGTTCCTTCGGCAATGGCTTCCCCACTGCACGGAATACTTCCGTCGGAAAACAGCTGATCCTCACAGCTGGTGGCCCCACAATCCAATTACCAGCACCAGTTCCCATGGCCAGTTCTGCCTGCAATTCTGCCATTCGGGGAGCGGAATGGACCCTGGGCACCATACATAGTTCTGGTTTATATTTGGTGGGTTTCTCTGTTTTAGCCATTGTGTGATCTCCAAGATTTTTTTACCTACAGGTAGTCCTTGACTTATGACCACAATTGAGCCCGAAATTACTGTTGCTAAGCGAGACATTTGCTAAGCCTCACCTTCCCATTAGGCCTGAAAGAGCCTGAAAGAGGAGCAAATTCTTTATTTAATTTAATTTGCTTTTAGGTTGTCTTTTGGAGACTTTAATTGACTTTAAAGGGGACTAACTTTTGTTTCCTTCTATGGCTTGATTTAGTTTTGTCTAGAATGAGAATCCCCAGATCTGCTTCATGTTGCACACCAAGGACAAGAAACAGCAGGTGTGTCTGAAATTTTGTACTTTACGTTGATTTGGACTTTCTGAAACATATTCAGTTTTAAATATTTTAAGGTCTGATTGGACAAACGGTGTGTGATTTATGTTTAATAAACAAAATTTTAAAATAGCCGTGTTAATTTCTACATAGTTTTTGCAGTTACCTTAATAATCCTGTAAATCCTGTAAATTAAATAAATAATTTGACCAATGTACAGTATGTACACCGAAGGCCTTCCCAAGCCTTCGCATGGCTGTGAAGCTTGCTGGGCCACCCCCCCTCCCTGCCAAACTAGTGTCTACTGAAGCCGCTGGTGTTGCAAGGGACCCCCCACCCCCCAGCTTGGAGCTCACCCGCCTGGAGGGAAAGCTCACCTTTCACCCGCTGCTGCCCTCCCCCCTGCCACTTGGAGCTTTCCGCTGCCGTCCACCCACCCACCCCGCCGCCGCCTGGAGGTCCAGGCGGCGGGCAAAAGGTGAGTGAGGACCCCCAAGTTTTTCCTGCTGCTCATCTGCTATCAACTGCTTGCGTCTATTGGGAAAAGTGCTGAGAGCTCATCCCCGCCTTCCCCCCTCCGCTTGGAGCTCGCCCACCGCCAAGAGTGCCAGCATTCGCTTATTTGGCTATCATGACCACGGTGACTAGATAGGTCATCGCTAAGGCACCAGGGCCTTTCTGCAGCCAGCTGCCAGCCGCTGGCCTGGTGAGGCTGCGGGCTCTTGTTCCCGGAGCCTCTCTCTGGCTGGCAGCCGCTCCCATTTGCAGCTCCCTGAAGCCACCAGGGAGCTGCTTCAGCTGCTTCCCTGTCCCTTCACGGCCAGGCAGCTTCTCTCTCCTATTTCGCTGGGCAGCTTCTCTCTCTCTCTCCTACCTCGCAGTCTGACACCACGGAAGGCAAGGTCCTCCTGGGCGGTTATCTCACTCATGTGCCTGGCCTCACACTCTCCCGGCACAGTCAAGCAGTTGAAGAGGTGCATGGCAACCTCTGGGAGCTGCATTGGTAGCAGCCGCTGGCCAGCGAGCAGTTCTGGGAGCAGGAGCCCACAGCCTCAACGGTGGCAGAAAGGCCCCGGTGCCTTAGTGACGGCTTATTTAGTTATTTACACTGTGGACATGACAGCCGGGTAAGTGAGCAATGGGGCACTCTTGGCGCGTTGATTTTGAAGAGGTAGTTACAGCACATGTCACATCTACCCTCCATGCTGATCCCCAAGTCTCTTTGGAAAAGATTTTGGAGCTACCCCTGCCTAGTCACATGACCACAAAGCCCGCCCATGTCACATGACCATCAAGCCACACCCACAAAATAAACCATGCCCATAGAACCGGTAGTAAAAAAAAAATTGAATAGCAGAAGTAACCCATTTGCACCACTCAGGTGACCCTGACACAAATAAAACCTCCAAGGGACCTCAACAACTCTTTAAAAGAATGCAAATGACAGCTATCTGCAAGGAATATAAATCCTTCCATTCCCCACCATCCAATCAGAAATGAAGAAGCCTCCTGGGTGAGAAACGAAACTTCAAAGTCTTCAAAGAAAAACCAGAAAGTCTATTTGCCTCTTGAAAAAGCACCTTTGGGGTTATCCTAGCATCACTAGATAGCCACAAGCAAAGTACAAACTCTCTCCCTCCTAGCCCCCGCCCCCGACTGATCCTTATCTAACTTTACCAAGTGCTGAAGATTCCTGTAAATCAGTTGCACATGGAGGTGCCCTTTTGCGCCTGGCATTTGGTTTGGGAGGGCCTTTGGGACCTCTTTGAGGTCCAAGAAGGGCCTGCCTGGGTTTAGCCCAGGGATGTAAAGGTGGGCCTTTCACAAATCTTGGGCTGGAGGGCCTGCTAACTTCCTAGGGTGGAAGGAGTGGGAAGGGGGGAGTTTTAAAAATCCTTATTTGCTTCCAGAGTTTAATTCTTAATTCTATTTTTTCCCAATTTCTCCATCTGCAAAGTTCAAAGGAGAATTTTTTTAGCTCTCCTGAAGATAAGTATGGATCTGCAGCAAAAGGCAAGTGAGTCAACCTCCCCCCCACCTTTTGGGAGCAGGGCATGGCAAAGTTTATCTGCTTTTTTCTTTCCCAAATTCTTAAAGAGGGAGAGTGCTGGTTCAGGATCCGAATTTGGTACAAGACAGCCCCTTTTGCGCAACAGTTAGAAATGCCGACTGAAGGAGATTATAAAGTGCCTTCCTCATCATTATGATTGCTGTTGGATGGCACTCTTGCAGCCACGCTAAAGGGCCAGAGTCTTACAGTTAAATTCCCTGGGAATAATGCTAAACACGCTCTTGCCATGCCCTCCCTCTCCAGTAATATTACCTAGTGGAAGGATCAGCAGCTGCATTGTTTCTGCGGAAAAGGTGCCGGCAGACTCTCATTTGATGGTCTCTGAGTTCGGCTATTTTCTTGCAAACATTTTGTTATCCAAGCTAGGTAACATCATCAGTGTTAGTAGGGAGTGGGGTTTGCCCTCAGTTTATATTCTAATGGATTGCCCTATCAGTGGGGATGTGGGTGGTCTTAGAGATTCTTGGGTTGGACTATTTACTGTCAGCTTGTTTGGCAGTTCTTTGATTGGGATATAGTTTACCTCTTGATTGTTGGTGTCAGGGCTGCCTCTGATCAATCCCTAGGAAAGAAAACCTTTGACTCCATAGATTTGACTCCATAAAAATTCTCCATGGAACTTTTACTAGGAAAGAACTGATTGCAGCAAAAGTCAGGCAAGGTCTGAAGCAAAATGTGCGTGAAGAGACAAATTGAAACAAGGCAACCAGAGTTCAGTCATTGGCCAAGAAGATGTTTTGGGAATGACTCTGGTCCAGGTGCATCGCTCCTCCAGGATGGTTGGCCTTGAAGATGTTAAACAACCTGAGCTGGTCTGAATCCAGGCCTCCTCATCGCTTCTCAGAAATTCCACTTTCACCTCCTGCATGCATCCCCTCCCAAATACCCATTGCTTTCGGGGGTGGTGGTGCCCCATTTCCATGGCAGCTGGCGTGAAAGAAAGGAAAGATGCAGGCTGACATTTGGCCTGCTCTTAAGAGTCTCCTTTGTTGTTGGTTGTTGCCATGAATTTGAAATAAATGATCATGGGCTAACTAATTTTACGTAAAATTTATGCCCAACTAGTTCATGATGCCAAGCTAACTTTGACTGATGTCAATAAACAATCAGGGATTATGTGTGGACGAGGCACCACCAGGAAATGTAGCATTGTAGGGTAGACTGGGAAGTTGAGAAAACAGGAGAAGTGAGCAGCCAGCAATTTCTGCCAAGAAGAACTCCAGGGAAGCTCTGTTCTACTTACCTTATCAAAATGCTCAATTTGAAGGCAGGCTTAGAAGACAGGATTTTGAGGATATGGGGGGGGGGGGGGCATGAAAGTTTAATAAATAAATAAAATGTTGAGGATGTTTAATTGCATTGGAGGGAAACTAATCAAGGAGAGAAGCAATCTAGAACTAAGGATAAATTTCCTGCCAGAGCAGCAGGTTGGACTAGAAGACCTCTGAGGTCCCTTCCAATTCTGTTGTTCTGTTCTGTTGCAGAATCACGACCTCTCCACACAGCAAAAGCCTCCAATGATGCTGAAAGGGCGCCTGCCTGCTCTGCTGGGTCTGTTTTCTCTCCACTCACGTTCAGTGACCCCGACAGTGAGGACAATCCCGTCTTTGTCGGAGGCCTCCTGGGGAATTCCTCCCATCGCCTGTTCCTTGCCTCTCCCCGGAGGGGCCCTGCTGCTTCCTGGCGAAGGCCAGACCCTTTCCTCCTCCAGAGCCAGCGGCGGAGCTCAAGGGAGCTGGAGAGCTCCGATGAGGAGATGGAGAACCTTGTGGTTCGCATGAAGCAAAGGATGTTCTTCCCCGAAGCCAAGAGGGCCGGGAGCCCGCAAAGCCCCCGTGGTAAGAGGCAGCCCTTTCCCGGGCTGACTCCGGTGTAGGGCTTGGCTGGGCCATGCATACAGGAGGGCTTTTGTAGGAGTTGTGGCAGATGTAGGTTGTTCAGGATCAGAAGCAATAAGCCTCTCAGGGGTGTGCACTATTATGGCAGCCGTCCCTTTTCCTGGACCCCTATGGGAGCTTGGACCCCAAGGAAACAAGTTTGAGCTAGGGGGGGGAGAATGAGCACGGGTGGGGGGCAAGGTAACCGGTACCTTGGATTAAAGTTCTCGGTGGTGGGAATATTGCTGTGTGGTGTTGGGTCTTCCTGCCTCCAGTAACAGGCCAAAGGAAAGCTGTTTCTGTAGAATTTCGAGTTGAGGGAAGGAGAGAGGGAAGTGTAAATCCAGCCCTTTTCGAGTCCACCCCGTTGTATCAGCCACTTGGGCCATTTCGCAAATGATGATAAAGGCCCATCTTCGTTACAGTGCCTGTGGGTTTGTTCAGGCTGTTACAGCTGGTCTCTTTGTCCTGCTATGTAGGCAAAGCTGCTTATGTCCTCCGCCCTTGGTCTCCTTGCTTGAGCCTTGGGAATGGAAGAGCTGCCCGGAGTGACTTAATCAGGAAGCCAACGCAGGCGGTCCTTCGCCTTGCCGCCATTCCCATCTGGTGGGCCAGGCCCGGTCAGGTTGATTGGCAGCTCCGTGCTGAGCGTTCTCTTTGCCACTTGCAGAGGAGAGAGGCCTGGGGTCTTTCCTTGAAAGCCTAGCTGCGGCTGCCAAGAGAGAAGGCAGCTTTCCCTCAGCAGCCGGAATCCCTGCCCCTCCTGCTCGCACACCGCGTTCCCTGGGGACTTCCAAGAGCAAGGCCCTCGTGGATATTACTCAGTCAGTTACTCGGATACCAAAGAGGTGAGTCTCTGCCGCTTTTTTACTATTACTTCAGACTCCAAATGGCTGGCCAATTTTTCACACATCCATTAGGAGAAACATTTTCACAGAGAGTGAAGAAAACTTGCAAAGTTACTTTGAGACCGCTGAAAACTTTTTAAGAGGCTGACATCTGCTGATGGTTGTTTTTATAATTTAGCACTGTTTGGACCTGGATCCTTCTAGGTATATTTGTTTATCTGTTTGTTTATCAAACTTGCGCCAGTTGCGCCCCTTATTGGACCGGGATGCCTTGCGCACAGTCACCCATGCGCTAGTGACGTCTCGCCTGGACTACTGCAATGCTCTCTACATGGGGCTTCCCTTGAGATGCACTCGGAGACTACAGTTGGTTCAGAATGCGGCCGCGCGGGTGATTATGGGGAGGACTAGGTTCTCCCATGTAATACCTCTCCTGCGCGAGCTGCACTGGCTTCCTGTGGTCTATCGGGTGTGTTTCAAGGTTTTGATTACGATCTTTAAAGCGCTCCATGGCATAGGACCTAGTTATTTGCGGGATCGCATCCTGCCCCATACATCCCTACGACCAATCCGCTCACACAGAGAGGGACTTCTCCGGGTGCTGTCCACTAAACAGTGTCGGGGGGCAACACCCAGGAGCAGGGCCTTCTCTGTGATGGGCCCAGCCCTGTGGAATGACCTCCCCCTTGACATCAGGATTACTTCCGATCTCCGCTCCTTCCGTGTAAAGCTCAAGACCCACCTCTTTCAATTATCTGGCCTGGCTCAACCGTAGTTTATCCTCCTCCTGACAGTCCTTTTTAAATTGTATTTTATCATGGGATATTTTAATGGCTAATTTTAATTTTCTATTATTATTATTAATGTGATATATGTTTGATTACTACCTCCTCCATGTATGTATGTGTATGTATGTATATGTGTGTATCTGTATGTCTATATGTATGTATGTATATTTTTATTGTACGCCGCCCCGAGTCCCTTGCGGAGAGGGAGCGGCTAACAAATTAAAAAATTTGAATTTTTTTTTTTGAATTTGAAACTTATATGCTGCTGAATAGTAATGGATTGTAATTGATTCATGCTGACCAAAATAGAACCACTGTATTTTCAACAGATCAAAATAAGCTACAAAAAAAAAAGCAGTGCAATGCTACTTTCTGAATTGCAAATAGAGTTCAAGATAGTGCCCAGTTTCTCCCCAAAGACCCCCCTCTTCAGCCTTCACCATCATCAGGGAATCCTTCTCTGGGGAGGCCAGCATCATTTCTAAAGAGACAGGAGAATCACGGTGGGAAAACCGCCGTCTGGCTTCTGATCTTCTAGGATGCTTGGTTCTTCCAATATTTCATTTTGACCACTAAAAGGTTCCCAACGTAACCAAGGACCCCCAGATTTCTCACTGGGTCTGCTTGGGGCAGTGCCACCCAATTCATGACTAGTGGTAGAAGAACCTTGTTACCAAAAGGCCCAAGCACCCAGAGCCACTCCGTCTTGCTGGGTTAACTCCAAGCCCCGTTACATCCATCTAGAGCCTTGCAACTTCCAGAGTAGTGGGAGAGCCACCCCTGCAGACAAAGAGATGAGCTCATATTTATTTATTTATTTCAGAAAGGAGGGGAAAATGATGCATGCATACATATTCCTAATAACGTTATAGATCAGCGATGGTGAAACTTTTTTGGCTCGCATGCCATAAATGGGGGGAGCGCAGGGGGGTCGTGTGCGGGCGTGCCACACCCATAATGAAATGCGCGGCCCCCAGTGCGCATGCGTGCATTACAGACACACACCATTTTTACATGGTTTTTCCGCCCTCCCCAGGCTCCAGAGGCTTTATAGGAGCCTGGGGAGGACAAAAACAGCCCCCCCCCGGACACCCTCCGGAGGCATCAGGGAAGCCTCTGGACAGTCCCTGAAGCCTTCGGAGCACTCAAAATGACCCTCCGAGCTTGGAGGGTCATTTTAAGCATTCCAAAGTCTTCAGGGACCATCCGGAAGCTTCCCTGATGCCTTCGGAGCGCTCAAAACGACCCTCTGAGCAAACCGGAAGTCACGCCTCCAGAGGGCATCCACGGGGATGGGGGAGGCTGTTTTTGCCCTCCCCAGGCTCCTACAAAGCCTCTAGAGCCTGGTGAGGATGAAAAATGTCTTTTAAAAAGGGTGAACCCTGACAAATGGCTCCGCGTGCCACCTGTGGCACGTGTGCCATAGGTTCGCCATCACTGTTGTAGATCTTGGGTTACTTCCTGTCCATCTGTTATCCACAGAGAACTGTGGTTTCAGTTAAAGAAAACGTTTGCATCTTAGTTAAAAGGGCCGTTTGCCTCTTGAGATTCAGGAGTCGTGGTGGGACTGTTCTAATAAAACCTTAAAACTGGCCACGGTGAGTTACATATTGCAAAGCCAGGTTCTTTTTTGTCTTAAACTTATTTATCTGAAAACTGATTTTCCCCACAGCACACACAAGCAAAGGAATAATACATTGTGTACAAGTGCCTTTAATATCCCACTTTTGGCCTGATATTTCTGTTGCAATATATAATATTTGGAATATGAGAATGACCCGGATGAAGGAAATAGAACATGTCTCTGTGCATCCTGTGGTTAGAAACAGGCTAATGTTCATTTGAGGAGATCTGGGGCTTCTCTGCTCAGGCAATCATGGATGGATCTTGAAAGTTGCTCAGTCCTGCCCAGTTCTTCGGGAGACATTATTTTATTCATGTTTTCAACCTGCTTCTCAGGATTAAACATCGATTGGGGTGGAAAGCTCAAAGATGTGTTATCCGAGGCAGGCCTTGAAGGCAAGGGTGACCACGTCCTGCCTCCCCAAGGAGGAGAGGAGGGTGGGCTGCTCTTCCAGCTTTATCTCGGCTTTTCTCTTCCCAGGGGACCCTGCCACGTCCAGGGCTGCTTCCTGCAGGAGTTGTCAGACCCAGAATCCCAACTAGCAAAACATTTCCGGAGCGAGAAAGAAGGGCTGGCTCAAAGACTGTATTCTTTTTACAACCGTTCTATCTTTGAGGGAAAGGTAGGGAATTTGGGGGTTATAGGTGCAGGTACTGTTACCAGGGGATCCACGTTGCCTGGCTCAGCTTCCCAAAAGGTTTGTTTCCTTTTCGTCATGGTTTCCTCAGCCAAACATTTGAAGCGGAAGCAGCGCTTGTTCTAGTGCCGGGCTGTGACAGGAGACAGATGAAGAAATGCCTGCCACGTGCCACTGGCCCCCTGCCCAAGACCAGCCAGACTTGGAGAAAAAAATTTCCCTCTTTCTCCTCCAGGGGAGACAGGTGGGGAAAATTGTCCTCTCTCATCCAAGCTGGCCATTTGGCAGTAGTGCGGGCAGAACGGCTTGCTGGATCCAAGTGGGTGGCTCGAGGGGAGTGCTTCCGTGCCAAGCGGCAGTGGAGAATTCCACCTTGACCCGGCATTTGGAGTCACATTTCGGCCTTGGCCCTGTGTCGGTGTCTGCTGCTTGCCTCCCACCCAGGTTTCTGCAACAAGGAATGTGAAACTTTTGCAGCAGAAGGAGCATCTGCTGAGAGCTGAGCCCAACAGTTATAGCTTTGGAAGTCTCTTGTTGCCTGTTATTTCTCTTAGCTGCCTGAGAGAATGGAGATTACCTGGAATAAGAAGATGCAGAAGACAGCAGGGTGCTGTGTAACTGGTCAGCTGAAGGAACCAGAGACGCAGCGTTATGCCAAGATAATGCTGTCAGAAAAAGTCTGTGATTCTGCAGGTGGGCCCTCGTGCTTCTCTGACTAGAACAGGTGTCACAGATTGCATTGACGCAAAGGCAGATTCTCTTCTATAGAGAAGGTTGAAATGGAGGTGGGGGGGATCCTTGGTGCTTTCTGAGCTTGGTTGTTTTCTTGCAGTTTTCTTCATTCCCCAAACTGCGCTGATGCTGTTCCCTAGTTCGAGTCATGAAACGTCTGCAAGAAAACAACCAAGCTCAGAGAGCACCAAGGACCCCTCAAACTCTCCTTTAGCACTCTGAGTTGGGGAGGGGAGGGGGGGGGAATACCACTTGCTATGATCAGATATGAGAGATTTAAACAGGACACCCAGTGGTAATAGACAAAGAAAAGGGAAATATTCTCTTTTGTAAATCCAATGTAAGAAAGTTATCCAAGTCAGTCTTTCGGTTTGTTATTTGTACATGCTTTTTTTATTATTAAGACATCAGTCGGTTTCATTTGTATGTCCAGCATAACAACTTTTTCCATATCATTATTGTGGCCTTTCATTTTTAAATCCACTTTCAGGTCAGTCTCAGTCTTGTTTGGTAAATCTTGTTCATCTTCCATAATTTTATTTCCTAAAATTAACCTCTGGATCCATTGTTCACATATATTCTTCAGTATGCCCCATGTTAAAGTATTTTGTTCCATTCTGTATTAGTAAGTCAAATGTAAGTGTTCTTGTCTTTTAATTGTAATCTTTAGATATCCCTGGTTCCTTTTAGTGAGCATTCTTCAAAGTCTCATCCTATCATTTTTTAAAAAAAGAATCCAAAACAACGGCATTTTCTTATGGAAAGAATCCTTATAATTAAATTCTAAAACTTATTTCAAATCTGTCTGGACTGTTAAGTCTATCCTCGTTAGGAGAGACTAGAGTTCAGCAGCGGAATGTAGTAACGAGTAAGCCGTTGAACAGTCACTCACAGCCACCAAAGGTAAAACAAAGAATAGCTTTACTCGCTTAACAAAAATAGGATAAATAGTTTGCAAACAGACTATAAGCAGTCTTGAAGTATATACAGTCTATTTACACCTCGTTGAAGTTACAGTTGCTCAACTCACAATTCACCATCTAGACAGGTAACTTAGTTACAGACTAGCCATCATCCAATACACGGTCTTCTCTCTAATACAAAGCTCATACAGGAACAGTCAGGAACATCAGTAATAGGGGAGGAAACAGTAATAGTTCCTTCCTCCTTATATGGCTGCTTAAAGCAATTAGCATCCAATTACATCTCTCTAGCATTTAAAGTAACAGGTGCATTTGTTACAATCATGGCTTATATACATTGCTAAGCCAAGACTAGGGTTACATCCCTAACATGGACCCTTAGTTATAATTTTTCAAAGTCAATGTTATAATAGTGCTTTTGCTATTTATTCAAAAAAGATGTTTTAAGAAGTCCTTAAATTTGTATTTAAAACTTCTTTTATTAAGAATTAAAGGTAACTCACCTGGTACACTAAAACCTTGTTGCAAAGATTCCTAATAAGCAATTAACAAGAAATTTCCAAAATTTATTAGAAAAGGTAGTATGTGATCCCTATGTCTATAAAAGCACTGACCACTGTTTGAGCAGAGATGGCATTTCCCCAGAGCTCTTACACTCCCACCCCTGGAGACACCGGTCTTGCGGTTTCCTTGTGAGGAGCGACTGCCCAGAGCACTTGTGGGTGATCACAAGTCCTCTTCATGTTCCGAGAGGGATTACAAGAGCCGGTCTACTTGCCAGCTTTTCGTTCTGCCACAGTCATCAGCTGTACTTCAGTTTACTGTTTTTTGCCCAGAAATCCTATGGATAATGTGGGATTATAGCTGTCTCCAGCACCAGACCGATTGTGGAATCAGGCTGGTCTTAGAAAGAGACTTCCCCTCTGAAGTTCTTTTGTCTGAAATTGAAAACCATTCCTCTGATTTCTTATCGTCCAGGAATGTTAGGGGGAGGCAGGGAGGAAGAGTCGCAGATTTGCAGTTCTTATTTTAATACAACTTGGACAATTGCAGTGTCCAAGCCATTTGGCTTTTTTACATTACCCGTTCCCCTTTCCCCCCCTGATCCCTACAATATTTATGCGGATTGGACTTCCTGAAGGTTCTTCAGCAGCAACCAAGCAGTTGTCTTTCTAAACTGAAGCAACTTTTAGCTCTTCTGCAGTATTGGGAGCCTCATGTAGCTTGATCAATTTTTGTTCTTAATGAATCGTGGCAAGAAATCAGGCCAACGGGGGGAAATTGGCCGCTTGGTTAAATTATCGTTTCATGGATTTAAACTGTAGCAATATCCTCTGCTTTACCGTTTGCTTGTATGAATAAAGATACTATATTACTAGTTCTTCTACCCACCTAGCAGTCAGAAAACAGGCAAAAGCGAGTAGATAAATAGGTATCACTTAGGTGGGAAGGTAATCGCGCTCTGCGCCTCTGGCATACAGCCATGCTGGCCACATGACCATGGAAATGTCTTCAGACAACACTGGCTCTTTGGCTGTGAGACGGAAATGAACATTGCCTCCTTAGAGGCGAACACGACTGAACAGGAGAAACCTTGACCTTTTTATTATAAGGATATCACATATCCTATATAGTTTAGATGGTGGTTTTTAATGGTTCTTGGCTAAATATTCAGCCCCAGTATAAAGCATTAACTGGAACATTATTGCAGGAGAGGGAGTGGCGGAACCTGGGGACGGAGTCAAAAGGGGGAATCGGCCTAGAGTCGCTATGTAGCTACAAACTAAGGCCGACCTCTCTTGAATTCTGTTGACCGTCACCCAGTGTTAAAATATCACTAAGCGTTTAGTTGAGTAGATTCCTGTGCTGAGGCACGAATAAGAATAGATCAGTTTAGTTGGGACTTCACATGCAGTCCTGATCTTCCACACTTGCGTGACAGAGTTAACGTTTTATACTTCGACTCAGAGCAAAGCGCACGGCATACAGACCTACAGAGAAGTTTCATTGTTCTCTTATTTCATGCCATGGTTAGATCGACTTCGGGATACCCTCATCCATGAACTGTGTCATGCAGCGACGTGGTTGATCCACGGTGTTCGAGACGGGCATGGGCGATTCTGGAATTTATATGCCAAGAAGTCTGCTACGATTCATCCGGAGCTCCCAGTAGTCTCACGGTGCCACAACTATGAGATAAAATACAAGTTTACTTACGAGTGCTTACAGTGCAAAAACACGTGAGTGGAGAATTTCCTTTCGCCTAGCAGTACTTTTTCTTTTTAATTGACGGGTGCTGTATCGTCTGCTATTTGGTAAATCATTCTCCCAATAGCTCCACTCATCTGCTTTATTTAGATGGAGTCCATTTCAATCGTATCATTTTGAAATATTAAATGTATCAGAATGTATGCGTTGTGCTTTTCTGAAACTGGGATATCTTGATCCTTTTCTTGCCTGCCTGTTGAAACGGTTAGAAGTGTGGTGGCCCTTATCTACAAGAGTCTCCGCATTGGACATGTTTTCTTTTTTTGATACTCGGCACAGCTGAGATACGATGTCATGTAAAAGAGGGCACTTGGAAAGTTTCAAAGCGAAGACTGGCTTTCTCCCCTGAAGTCAGCAAACTGCTGGCAAGGGAGAATCAGAGAGCCACAAAGTGTTGTCTGCAGCAGTTTTGAGGCTGAAGACCAGAGAATTCCACCAGGTGGCTTGAATAGTCACTCGTTTCCCCGGCTACTTTTTCGCCCACCTGGTTCCCGTCTGTGGTACCCATCTATCCATGCTCTGTATACCTTACAGCCCTCCATAGTACCCACTGGTCACCTGCCTGCTCACCTGTAGGTCTGGCCCACTGGCCTGCTTTGTTTGGGGCTCCCGCCTCTTCCCACACTACAGTCGCTTAACGACCTGGGTGGTCCTTGGGTTATACTGGCAGCTGAGGCTGCTGGAATTGTCATCGCTAAGTGATGCAGTTGTATAATGCAAATGGGAAGTTTGGTCCCAACTGCTTTGTAACCTGAGGAAAACCTGTACGCTGAAGTAGAATTTTATAGGTTGTCTTAAGATAGTATTAAGGACAGGTGATTGGTTCTTGCTTACAGCCAGTATTTTCAAGATAGAATTAGGTATAGAGTTTTTGAGTGCTATTGTTTATGCTGGAGATGTTAATAGTTTGCGCTCAATCACCTGGGAATCAGTCAAATAGTAAACCTATTTTCTGAAGGTATTGCTTCTATAATTTCAGCTGTCAATGCATGCCGCCGTTGCCTATCCTTTGCAGCTTTCTATCTTCAAAGACACCTCTTGTGTTTGCCTTTCAGAATTGGGCGCCACTCCAAATCCCTGGACACACAACGCTTTGTCTGTGCTTTTTGCAAGGGGCAGCTGGAGCTTTGCCAGCCCAAGCTCAAAGATGGCACTCCGGCCAAAGCCCCACTCGCTCCATTTGCAAAATACGTGAAGGAAAACTACAGCTCCGTGAAACACTCTCAGCAGGGCCTGAGCCACGGAGCCATAATGAGGAAGCTCAGTGCGGACTTCGCCTCCCGTACTTGATTGAACACCTGGCACGGCAGCTCCAGACCAATGGTGGCAGAATGAGGTTTTCTGATGCAGAGGAGGAGACCGAGGCCAATGGAAAACCATTGTCTTAATTCGGCCTTTTAAATGCTATTTGTATATTATACATTTGTATGTGTTCATTCTCTCCTAGAGCTTCGAATCAAGCATATGTTATTAAGTACTAATAAATTGATCTGCTTGTATCTTATTTCTAATTACAATGATGCAGGTGTAAATATTGCTGTGTTTCTCCATAGTGATGACCCACCCCCGTATGTTAAATTCCATTAGCTCTAGCCTATTTCTAGAAATGCACACAATCTGCAAATTAGGTATTTTTCCCATCACGACATCTGTAATACCCTGTTTCCCTGGAAATAAGGCCTCCCCAGATAATAAGCCGAATCAGGCTTTTGAGCGCATGCGCTAAAATAAGCCTTCCCCCAAAAAATAAGCCCTTCCTGAAAATATTGCAGCACAGCAGCAGCCATGAGGTGACCACCACGCTCACCACCACCTGCACCTCAAAAAATAATAAGACCTTTTCGGGGGTCAAAAGAAGATAAGACCCTGTCTTATTTTCGGGGAAACACAGTAGTATGAAAAACTAGAGGATTAGAACTTGGGCTCCGGACCGGATGCGTTTCTCCCATTTGATAAGAGCTGCTTGTAAGCATTCGATTGCTGTCTCTGAGGCAGCTACTCGAGGTCAAACCCTCCGGCCGGTGCTTAACTAAGCTTGCTGACCAGCATGTAATGGAATAACTTATGAAAAGATTTGCTGAATCCCATATATATTTAACAATCTATTAAGAAAGTCACGGGACCAAACCGAGATAAAATTAGTGTAGCACAATTAACTCTTGATAAATTATGTGTTGTTTTGGTCATTTATTTATCTTGGTACAAGTCAATCTTTACAGCTACATAATCAACTCCCTGCAGTTTTTCTATCCACAATGGTCAGATACGGCTTGCCATTATGTTTTTCCCAGGGCTCAGAGAGAATGGCCAGCTCAATATAACGCAGCTGGTTTTGTCCCTATTGCAGGAATATATGATCTGGATTCTAGTCCAGCGCCTTGAATCCCTCCACCAAACTGGCAATGCAGCCTTGCTTTCCAAGACCTTACAGAAGCACGTCTTTGCCATCTGTTCTCTAGGCGAGTCTTGTCTGTCTGCAGCTCCTCTATTCTGGGAGTCACTGGACTGGGATGCGTCATCAAAGGAGACTGTCCTACTGCCATAGATCTGATTAGTCATTAATAGCCCTCCTAATTAATAAAAGGGTGTCTCAAGTCAGTGCTCAGATAAAGGTAACCCTCTGCTTAAGATCGTAATTGGGACTAGGAAGAGGGCTGTCCATTGAGGCAGCCCTGGGACCAGAAGAAATTTCCTGGACTGTTTTGTGACAGTTGTTAAAAGGCTTGAATAGGAGTTTTTGGCCAGAAGCAGCAGCAGCAAAAAAGAAAGAAAGCTGGAAACCAGCAAAAAAATAAAAATGACAAGGGATTGGGAGGGGGTGGGTGGGTTGGGACCATTTAATGTCTGGGGTATTTGTGAGTCATAAAGTATTGATTCTGTGACCATAATTTTGAATGGTTATAAAACAATGATCAGAAGTTAAGGACTATCTACAATTTTTTTAAAAATTAATTATCTCAATTTGAGCCCAAGGAAGGCAAATCCATACTACGATACCACAAATCAACACTGTTATCAGCCCAGTCCTAGATCTGTTGAAATTTATTATTTTAAATGACATTTAAGAGACCGAATTTCTGTAAGGCTCCCACATCCTGAACTGCACAAATTATTCTTCCCCAACAGACACAAAAATTGTATTGCACTTAGACCTCTTTGTCCCTTTTTATCCCTCTGCAGGTGCCCAAATATATCAATTAATTCCGTCACTAATGACATACCGTGGCTTTTGGAATTCTTACTTTTATTTTAGCTGCCTTAGCTGTAAAGGTGAAAAGCAGAATACCCTTGTTACCCCAGTTTGCCAAGGCAGAGAAAGGCTACCCCCTCGTCTTCTCCCTCAATCAGGGAGGCAGTGCGTAGGCCGCTTCCGGGGTCCGTGCCAGGGCTATGCCAGACTTCCTGCCGCCGCCATTAAAGCCCTTCACGCTACGGGAGACTTTGTGCCAGGGGGCCTAATGGTTCTCCCACGCTGGCCTCCGGCATCAGTGGTCAACGGAGTCTTTGCTGGCCTTTGGAGACTTGGGAGAGACAGTGGCCTTTTGTTTATGGATAGCTGGAGAGGAACCTCTCCCTGAGTCCTGGCAGGCAGGCTGCCCCTGGCTCTGCTCTGCTGAGTTAGCCAGCAGTGTACATGGCCCAAATCTTCCCTGTATTGGAGCTCCTGAAGAAGCTGCCCTTTCTGCTCCTGGAGCTGATGCACAATGGCCTTTAGGTCCTGGGCTCTCTTGATGAGGTTCAGCAGTTCATTGCGCAATCTCCCGTTCTCAGCTTTGACCTGCTTGGTGTGTTGGATGAGGCTGCGCACAGCTTCTTTCTCGGCCTTTTTGGCCAAAGTTTGTACCCTCTGCTGGGACTCCATTTCATATTCCGCCTTCTTTTGCAGGAACTGGTTCTTCACGGTGTGCATTTGCTCGGAATGGTGGATTTTCATGGCTAGCAGGTCTTTCTCCAGCTCCCGGATACGGGCAAGCTGATCTGACTGAAGCTCCTTGAAGGGCCTCAGTTCGTCAACCTCCTTGTTCATGAGGGAATACTTGGTCTCCATCTCAATCAACTGGCTCCTGACCTCCTTCTTCCTGTCATTGTATTGAGAGGTCAGCTCCTCCTTCTGCTCCAGGACAGAGGCCAGATCCGATCGGTTCTGGTCATTTAAGGAAATGATGGCATTCTGGCACAGGATAGTGCGTTTGGCTAAGTAGGTGAGGTAAGCTTTGCTGTTTTCTTGGATTTCCTGGGCTTCTTTGTCCAGGAATTCATTTTCATCTTGAAAGTGATCCACTCGATCTGAATAGGTCTTGATATGCTCTGTCAGGGTGGCATATTCCTTCTTCAGGTGTAGCGCTCTCTCAGTGATACATTCTCCAGAGGTGCTGGGCTGCTTGGCTATGCTTTTCTTAACTCTCAGCTTGGTTTTCTGTTGTGCCATGCTGTCTGACAAATGAAAGGGCACAAGGTGAGACACAGCAGCTGTGTAGCCTGTATGGGGACAGCAGGTGGGAGAGTGTGATCAGAGATGCTACGAGATGTTTGGAAGAAATTAGGCTGCACTGGGAGGATAAAGGAGAGTTGACAAAATAAATAATGGAACAGACAATTGGTCGGGCATCGAGTGGCACTGCCTACAGTTTTAGCAACTAGTTGCTGCTCTGGGGAAATTGGTCCCAGGGCCAGTAACGCTTCGTGTCCTTTCCTTCTGGTGGCATTGCTAAGGAGCTCCGAGCAAAGTGGCAAGCGGGGGACTCATTTTTCTTTTAACCCTTACAGCCACCCCTTGGGACAGTGCGATCCCAATTTGGATCTGTGCTCAGAGGCAGTTTTATCGTGCCTTATATTTCTCACTGCTGAAACGCAAATTAAGATTTCTATTATTCTGACCTGTGGATAAATAAGCACTTGGTTTGTTATACTTTAAAAACTTGCAGTTGCTTTCTTGGTAAAATAAATATATTCAACCATTGTATTATTCTGTGACTCTTGATTTTGTGATGATCATCTCTCGCGCGCACATGTGTGCGTGCGACAGGGGCAGTTTTTGGACCCCTGGGGTTGTAACACAATTGCTGGGGAGTCACGTCGGATGCCAGTTTGCTTTGGGTCCAATTAAAGAGGTTGTTTATCACTTTTAAAGCACTTCATAGCTACCCGAAGAACTATTTCATTCCAATTACATCAACCCGTTCCAAGGGCAGGCAGTAGAGTCCATCGGCTGAAAAGTTTAAAACTGGTGGGGTTAAGGAAAAGAGCCTTCTCCGCTGCCGCTTCTGCCCCATGGAACATCTCACTCTTGAGGTGAGGTTGGCATAGATCTTCTGGCTTTTTTGAAGAGTGTTAAGACCTGTCAACTACTGTGGGGACACAACAGTGGCATGCAACTCAGCATGTGGCCGGTGGCTTAAGGGCGCGCCCCATCTTGTTAACTTAATTGTCCTCCCTGTTAGGAAGTTTCGCCACGTCCCGTTTTTCTCTATTAACAGTGGTATTAGCTTAAATGAGACATATACAGTTCTAAACACAATTTTAAATGGAGCGTGTCTTAACTATTTTCTTTGCTAACCTAACCTAATGCAGCAAGATGGGTTGTTGTTTTTTTGGTGCAGTTCTGGGATTCCAGTTTCTTTATCCAGCTGTTCTTGCTGGCACCTGGCCTGTTCTCCAAAGGGTGAAATCTTTTCCTCCAGCCTGGCTCAGCCGATTAATGTTTTGGACCTATGCGCTTCCTCCACCTTTATACCTACAGTTTGGAACATACTTTTCTTGGGTTGGTCATTAAGACTAGAAGACCCAGAGAGGGTGTCCCCACAGATAACCACATCTCAGGCCACAAAGGGTCTTCTCAATGACACTCTCAAGTATGTTAGGAAACAGTAGCAGCCAATACAAGGGCTGTAGTATTGCCAGCACACAGCCAGCTGCAATTTGCAAGAACCAACATTTTGGAGTAATCTACAAAGGCAGCCCCCAATAGGGCCCATTGCAGTAATCCAGTCGTGAGATGGCAATGGCACATGTAATTGCCAAGACATCTCACTCCAAAAAAGTCATAACTGCCACACCAACCATAATCAGGCAAAGGCTGTCCTGCCACAACCTCCCACGGTGCTTCAGCAGGATCTGTGAGTCCAGAAGGAAGGGACCCTAGAGCACAGACTTGTACCTTCAGAGAAAGTGCGTTACAATGTAGTATACGCTTCTGCAGTTTTGTTATAATAGCCTTATCCTTTGCAATTTATTTTTATACATCTCCTTCTATTACATTTGTTGAGAAAAGCTGGGCCAAAGAGTAAAAGAAAGAAAAGACGAGAGATGAAGAATATCTGTTATGACAATCCCTTGGCATCATTCTGAACTAATGAATGGAGACAAACTAAAAGAAGAGTGTATTTTTCACGATGGCATGAAATCCTGTGCCATTTCAGACAAATGGTTATCTAATCTCTTCATAAAAACTTCCAGCGTTGGAGCATTTACAACTTCTGGAGGCAACTTCTGTTCCACTGGTGAATTGTTCTCACCGTTAGGAAGTTTCTCCTTAGTTCCAGGTTGCTCCTCTCCTTGATTAGTTTCCACCCACTGCTTCTTGTCTTGCCCTCGGGGGCTATGGAGAATAGGTAGTCCTCCTACTCCATGTGGCAGCCCTTCAACTATTGTGAAACTGCTATCATGTCACCCCATCCTTCTTCTCTTTAAACTAGACATACCCAATTCCAGCAACCGTTCTTTATATGTTTTAGCCTAATCCTCTTTGTTGCTCTTCTTGTTGCACTCTTTCTAGAGTCTCAACAACTTTTTTACATTGCGGCGACCAAAACCGGATGCAATATTCCAGGTGTGGTCTTACCAAGCCATTATAAAGTGATATTAACAGTTCATGCGATCTTGATTCTAGCCTTCTATTCATGCAACCTAGAATTGCATTGTCTTTTTTGGCAGCCGCAGCACACGGCTGGCTCGCCAGAAATCTGTTTCATCTGTCACTTGGTGCAAAGTTTGTCTCCCAGTTGATGTCAGGGTAATTAAAGTCCCCCATTACTATTGTGGTGTGTTTCCTGCACAGTTTAGCTAACCGGTTAGCAAAACCTTCATCTATTTTCTCTGCTCGGTTAGGTGGCTTGTAGTATCCCAATGCCATTCTTTTTTTCCTTTTATATTAAACCATATGCATTCAAGGATGCTTTTATTGTTGCTTTTATGCATTTTTGTTAAGATGTCATGATTTCTTATATATAATGCAATTCCATCTCCTCTTTCGTTAGCTCTGTTTGCTTTAAACCATTTATGTCCTTGCAGCAGTACATTTCAGTCATGAGTTTCCTCCCACTGAGTTTTGGTAATGGCAACTATATCATGCCTGCTCCCACGTATCAGTACTTCAAGGTCACCCTGTTTGTTTCTCATATTCGGAGCATCGGTCTCTGAGTCCTTTATGGCCGAGTCTGCATTTGGTTCCTACATTTCCTGTTTTATATCTGAGTTCCCCTTCCTTCCCACCACTCCCTACTTCATTATTCGATCGGTTGTCTTGGATTTATACTTGGGATTAGATCGTAAAGATCGGTCACCTTCCCCCTTCAATTCGAAGCCCTTCGGATAAGCTGCACAGTCATTTTCTAAACGCCTCCTTCCCGGTTCTTACGAGGTGCAGCCCATCCCTTGACAGAAGCCCTGGAACGGTCTGAGATTCTGTCCCTGGGCAGGAGGTCAGGCTAAAAGACTTCCAAGTCGCTTCCCTCTCCAGGATTCTACGTTCAGCCTGTTTAGCTATAGTCAAACCTTCAAGTGTCCCGATGGAGGCGCTCTTCCAACAGGGATCTTTAAGGAGGCCAGCAGTCTATAAGGAATGACAGCCGGAGGGGGATATGAATTCAGAAAGGGGAGGGCAACAGCCTCCACCTCATAAACGAATCATCTTGGTTGCAGGTACTGTATATAATGTAGCTATGTCAAAGCATGGTTTCAGCCTATTTAGGTGAACATCTTCCCAGAAATATGAGAAATCCTCCTAATTACATAACAAAAGATTCCTTCCCCGATTACCCACCTCTATCTGCACTGTGAAATAAGCAGAAACTGCGAATGCAGCAGGGCACCTGACTGCGGCCGGGCCGATTACTTCCCCAGAGCCCCTAGAAAGGAACGGACGCCCTTTCACTTGCTTTAGACTAGGGACAAAGGCTGGCTTTCCCCACCTGCGGTGATTTCTAAAGGGCTCAGGGTGGTCACCTCCGAGCAGATCATCATACGTGATATAATTTTGGAATAAACTTCACTTCCGATTCAAGCAACCGCCTGCACATCTTAAAGTTATTCCTGGCTCAGAAACAAAGCTGATTTTTTCCCTAACAATTCCTAGAAGATTTATGGTGGACTCAGGCTAGCTGGGCCACCTGGTATCTTTTTAAAAAGCGCACTTCCTTCACGTTCACTTGACCTGATAGCCAAATATCCAGTAGGTGTCTGAGGTATCATCCACCTTTGATGTTGAGGTGACCTAAACTTTGTCCCGCAGACTCAAATCTCCCAAACTCTCTCACTGCCATAACTTCTGAGAAAGTCACCCAGGGAGGTTTCCCAGATAACACGGGGTCTTATTCCACCTATGAGGACTGTCAAAGGTGATGAAGCGTGATAGAGTTTTGAACCGGCTTTGCAGAGAAAACCTCTCACTTCTGCAATCGGATTGAATTACAATATAATTATACTAGAATAATAAGAAGGAAGCAAATGCGAATTAAAGCTGAATTCAATCACACTTGCTGATTGTTATATTCTGTTCCATCAGAGTTGGGACCTGTTTTGGATGGGGATCGCATTCATCTTAAGCGAACAAGCTGTAACTTGGAAATACTTGCCAATTACACTCTCCTTAAATTCTCAGGTGTGTGTAGAATAAGGAGGGTGGTATAAAATTCACCTTCTCTCCTCGGATGAGGTTAATGTGGTTTCTGCCGCCAGGCTTTACCTCCCAGAAAGCAATAACACCATCCTTTTTTTAACTGTCCCGGTACAATTGAAGGTTGGTTGGTTCCTCCACCAAGGAAACTCAAAATAGCTGCCCCGTAATGGTATCCCAAGCACGACTCCAGAAGCAGTAAAAGCAATCGCAGTATTTCTCACATTCCCTCAACCAGCCAACCTTAACGCTAGAAAAACATTATCTGAAGGAATTAAATTCCATTATAATTCTGCAATGTCTCCCCTGAATTTCCACACAGTATATCACAACCATATATTTTGATGCGTTTGCAGTATTTTTTGTTAAGATACCGGTTTAACGTAAGTTAGCTTTATATTGTTATACAAGTGATATCGGGTTTATATTTTGCACGAAGCTGTTTTATTGTTGAGCCAGTTTCATCAGAAATTCAGTAGCGGGTAAGTGGGAATTGAATGGCGATATTCACGTACGGAACAACTGACATCAGGCTACACGCACGGTTGGAAAGGAATGGGTATTAGCAGGTCATAAAATTTATCTGTATGTGGAAACCTCCCTTGCGATTCTGGAAGGCAGGTTCAAATATCCCAGGGGACCCTGACACGATGCCCCCAGGAATCCTGTGAAAGCACCAACCTGTGTCATACGGTTGCTTTCCTTACTTCTTAAATAATTGTTTTCAGGTAGGAACCTATCAAACGTGAAGAAAAGGGTAAGGAAGCAGGGTAAGGGAGCAACTAACCTCTACGGAAGGTTGTGTGCATCCATGAAAATGGAAGGGCTTGACATCATAAGGAAGAATCTGTGGAATCTTCCCTACTTTTGACACATCTAGAACATCAGAACATCGGAAGAGCTCTAAGACCACATTAGCCGAATCACTTTTTAACCGGAATGGCAACTAGGTGGACAGAAAGACATTTGCCCTCTCCCACAGTTAATCTCCAACAGCTTTTTAAGGAATGGGGGTTAGGATTCTGAGTGTAAAACGGGTAGGCCGCTCATCTGAAACGCGAGTGTGTTCTCTCTTTCCTTTGAAACAGATGTAACTTGGCAAGTGTTGCCACATCCAACTATGGGGAGCTCCTCATTTTAATTTTACATTCCATAAATAAGTTCACGTTCTGCCAGTTAATTCTCCTCACTTTTTGTTTCAACGGATAATACTATGACAACAAAACGGAATGGAAATTGACAAATTGTCCATATTTTCTACAACACACAAGATTTTATATAATTCTTATACATCTTTCCTTACTTTTGTTCTGAGCTGAGCAATCACAGATTGTGTTAGGTCTCCATGAATCGTTACCAGGGTGCACATCTTTTGACCCGGACTTATGAACATTTCCTGGCAAAATACAAGGGAAAATTCCATTCAGGAAAATTCCACCGATTCCACAATTTGGCCTCCAAAGCACCAATTTTTCTGACCAAGGGGTCAGGATTTTTCATCCTCTGGGTGTCAAAAAGCTTGATTTTTTTAAAAAGCAAGAAATACCATTTTAAGCATGAAATTCCACCCTGAATCTCGTCCCCTTGTCTGTTTTTCAATTTGACCTTGAAAAACGTTTTGCCTTCCAAGCCCCCATTTTTCTGACCGCGGGGTCAGGATTTTCCCTTCTGTAGATGCCAAAAAGCTTGATTAAAAAAAAAAACAGCAAGAAATACTATTTTTAAGCATGAAATTCTACCCCGAATCAAGTTTCCTCATAGGTTTTTCAATTTGGGCTCCAAAAAACGTTGGCGTATAAAGCCCTCAAAAGCTTGATTTTTAAAAAGAGTAAGAAATACAATACACAACATATCCGTACGATTTCTGCTAATAGAACAAGAAAATTCAAAAGCCACAATGCAAAGGAAGAGGTTTATTCGTTAGGACAGTGATGGCGAAGCTTTTTCGCCTCAGGTGCCAAAAGCACGAGCATGTGTGCTATCGCGCACGCTCGCGTGCCCACCCCACAATTTAATCCCCCCCCACGCCTTGCCCCCTGCACATGCACACGTGACTTTGGGAGGGTTGAAGCCAGGACAGGCCTTTCAAGGTAAACCAGATCTCTCTTTAGTTTGTTCTAAGACCGAGGTTCCAGAAGGAGAGGTAGGTGTTTCGGTGGGTGGGGGGGGGAACCACTACCTCGGAAGGCTTGAGCCCCTCTGCTTCTTGGGGGAAATAATTAAGATGTCTTGGAGATGGCCCCAATTGGAAATGTCCTGAAAGAGGCCAGTTGAATATGGTGGCTATTTCTATCCGAAACTCACAAGTTTCCAATGCTGAGGAGGAAGAAGCTGTAGTTCCAAGAGGCCTGCATGCAGCCCCTGGCAAAAAGAAAAAGGAAAGAAAAACCCAGGGCAAGATCCCTTATAAAAAGCAGGAGCCCAGCTTTCCAATGAAGTTTCCCAAGAGTTCTAAAGTGAAACCTGCGAAATTGATTCCAGATCAAAACGAATGGAAACACACACACACGCACACACCCACCCTTGCATTTATCTTTCAGTTTTAGCCAGCCCCCAACAAAAAGAAAAAAAAAACCCAGGGCAAGATCACTTATAAAAAGCAGGATCCCAGCCCTGCTCCATTCTACAAAAATCCACCGAAAGTTTGGCTGTTTGCAACGAAGCTTCCCAAGAGTTCTAAAGTGAAACCTGGGGAATTGACTCCAGGTCAAAACAAATGGAAACAATGCTCCCCCCTCCCCCCACTCTGCCAAACTTGCAAGCAGGAGAGTTGCAAGCAGGAGATAAAGGTGGGGGAGGGGCGAGGGAGGGAGAGAGCGATCTCAAGAGTTAGCAAATGGCAAAATCTCACCTACCTGTAACAATACCCAGAACGTTTGGAGAGAACATCGCAGCCACAAATCACACACACACACACACACACACACACACACACTTATCTTTCAGTTTTAGCCAGCCTAGCTAATCTTGACTCTCTCATGCTCTTTTTAATTTTTAAAGTTTTTTTTTTAACTGACAATTTAGAGAACAACCGGATCACCAGCCACCTTAGCCAGGCTTGTTTTTAACCAGATCAACCACTTGCCGAGCCTGGATCCAAGGGACTCCAAAAGGGAGCTACCTTATGATTTGCTGATTGATCCAAAGAAGGGGTGGGGGGGACAAACCGAACAGAACAAACCAAAAGGAGTACGGAAGATCAAAAATAGGAGAAGAGATCAGCTGAAGAGCAAAAGTGTCTCAGAAGAGGAAAGGCTTCTCAGAAAGCCCCAAGCGCGGCTTTCTACTCCGAGCTCGTCTATTTCAAAGAGGTAGGAAGAAGAGGCACTCCCCCCCCCGCCCCCCCAAAAAACCTTCCTCACCAACTGCTTGGCCAAGGGTGCAGAGCTTGCAGTGTTAGGCTTCTGGAGGGAATGGCTGGCTGGCTCTTCTGGGGGGGGCGGGGTGCTTATCTTTTGAAAGGGGAACCTTTGGCGTCTGGGAAAGCAGAAAGGCTAAAGGGAACCGGAGGATGGGGGCTCCTCCAGCGCAGCCCGTGCAAAGCTGAAGCTCTCCGCAGTGACTTACTTCTCCAAGAGGGCCGTAGCTGTGGTGGGGTGACGCGCAACTTCCGTTTTGTGCCTCAGGAGATTTCAGGAGCCTTTTTTGAAGCCCCCGGAGGCTGAAAAACCGCCCAAAATGAAGGCGAAAATCAGCTGGCCAGCGCGCACAATAAATCGAGATTAACATTAATCGAGTTGTCACGGTGGACAATGGAGCTCAGATGGAATTGTGGCTGAATGGATGAATAGAAGTAAACTGCTAAATTTGGCTTCGTGCTACATTGTTCTTCTGTTATGAAAGATAGTTTGCTACTTACAGCCCTAATTCAGCCCAAAACTTTAGGTGCCAGTTGCTAAAAGTCAGTTTTGCCTCCTTTTGTGACCTTGCTTGGCACAGATGGTAAGTGAATCTCAGAGGTTAATTGAAAATCACTTAATAAACCATGTTACTAAGTTAACAACAGCAGTAATTCAATTACCACCATTTTTCACAGTAAATGACCGTTGCAGCACTCCGACCCGGTCGTGATCAAAATCCAGAGGATTGGCCGCTGACTCAAATTTATGACGGTTGCAGTGGCTCCCGTGATCACATATTCCCCTTTTATGACATTACGACAAGCAAAGTCCATTGGGAAAACCAGATTCAGTTAACAACCTGAGTTCCCAATTTAAAAACTGCAGCGATTCACTTAACGGCCGTGGCAAGAAGAGTCGTAAAAGGGGGCAAAGCTCACTTAGCAAATTTCTCACTTGGCAACATGCTCAATTGTGGCCGTACGTCAATAACTCTCTGTAACTACAACGCTTCTTGTTTTGGAATTGAAATCCGGTGAGTTTTCTCTGTTGGGGTGACACATCCAATTATTTGAAGGGTTTGATGAGAAATATATATCTCTTTTTTAAATTTTTATTTTATTGCATTATTCCAGTTTTGATGAAGTTTACTACGGCCAGTTCCTCTCCTTGTACATGAAGCGGATATTTTTCATAGATGATAGCAGACCGCCATTCGGCCACATGCTTTTCGCTCTCGGAGGTATGCGAATTTTCAAAGAATTCATCCTGCAATAACAAATAAAGGCACTTCTCCCTACTCTCTACTGTCGGGAATTGGAATAATATTAGGCCACCTACAACCTACGCCCGGCCATTTTGGCGAAGGGGGCTGGGTTTCAGGAGGCCAAAAATGCTGTATTCGGTGTGTATAAGACACACCCGTATTTTCAGCCTCTTTTTTTTTTTAAGAATTTTATTAGTTCTTACAAACATTTACGGGAAGGGGTAAATAGGTATACAAAAATTTTTGACAGTTACATCGTGCGAAAGGTAGAAATCCCCCCAAATCTCACAACTTTTACAGAAGAAAAAACCAAAAAGTAAGAGATAAACATTGGCAGCATTTTTTTTACATTGTATCAACCATATATTCAATCATCTCATATGTCACTTCCAACAATTACATTATATCAACAATTGCAATGATGTTTCAAATATACTTATTTTTGTGACCTGAGTCTTTTCAATATTGCTTCCTCCCCGCTGTCTTCTGGCAGAGCCACGCCCCGTCCCTCCTTCATATCTTGCGTACTGTCCCCTGTCAGATTTTCAGCCTCTTTTTTGAGGGAGAAAAGTGCGTCTTATACTCCGAAAAATACGGCAGTCAAAACTTGAGCCCCGAGGCCATGACATTCCTGCCCCGATTAAGGGTTTTATATAATGGAGCTCCCGTTCTTTCCTTCGGGGATATCTTCCTCTTCCCCTTTTTTGATAGTCATAATACCTGAATTTCATAATTTATGCATCAAGCTTTGTTCCCGGGCAGGAGTTTAATGTATTCTAATATTTTAGGACCCTTGGTTCAATCATTTTTATTATGAAGTGTTTGTGCGGTTTTATGTATTATCTATTTTCTACGTATTTTTATTTTTGTTGCGCGCCACCAAAAATCCACGGCAGTGGAACATCGGGGCTATATGTCAATTTAAATAATAAAATATTTGAACCGATTACTGCGTTTGTCAAAGTTTACAAGATGTGTGTAGTATCTAGATGGAGAAGGGGGAGGGGGCGGGAATCGATGTATTGCTGAAAAAAAATACGGATGCAGTCAGATCTTTAATTTAAGTTTTGACCATGGAAAATTTATTTTTCTCTTTCTTTTTCAGGTTATTTAGGGGGATTTGGTGGAAATTTTCTGCGGAACAGGATAGGAGCAGGTAAAGCGGTTTATGATTCACCCTCCAGCTAAACTGTTTTCAAACTAGAGGGGGGGAAATAAAGGAAACTATAATGCTAGGGACCCGGTGGCTCAGTGGCAAAGATGCTGAACTTGTTGATCATAAATGTTGGCAGTTTGGCGGTTCAAATCCCTAGCGCCACGTAACAGTGTGAGCTCCCGTGACTTGTCCCTGCTCCCAGCTTCTGCCAACCTAGCAGTTTGAAAGCACGTGAAGAAATGCAAGTAGAAAAATAGGAATCACCTTTGGTGGGAAGGTTCCACGCGCCTTTGGTGTTGAGTCATGCCGGCCACATGACCACAGAGACGTCTTCGGACAGCTCTGGCTCTTTGGCTTTGGAACGGAGATAAGGATCGCCTCCTAGAGGTGGGAACAACTAGCACATATATGTGAGGGGAATCTTTACCTTTATAACGCTAAAGGCGAAACGGTCAGAGCGCGGTACTGCAGGCTACTTCTGCTGGCTGTCATCTGCCTGCAATTTGGCAGATCGAATCTCACCAGGCTCAAGGTTGACTCTGCCTTCCATGCTTCCGAGGTCGGTAAAACGAGGACCCAGATCGTTGGGGGCAAAAGGCTGACTCTGTAAACTGGTTAGAGAGGGTTGTTAAGCACCGTGAAGCGGTATATAAGGCTAAGTGCTATTGCTACGCCTGCATTTTTGGTTGGTACTGATTTTCCACGATTCTATCCTAGAATACAGCTCCAATGTGCCCATCTGGGCTTTGCGGCTGCTACCAGCCACAGCTGGTGGCTTACGCATCCCCTTGGCGTACCAAATCCTGGTCGAGTTGCATTTCACCCATTTCGTTGCCCTGGGTGCTGCAGTCCTGATTTTACTTGGTAAATAAGATCTCGTTCCTTTCAATCCTCTGTTGATGCCATCCTTGTCATTGTTGTCGGTCCTTGCAACAACCGGTTGGACAAACTGGCTAAATCCCACTCCTGTCCTTATCTTTATATTTCTTGCTGTAACTGGGGTCCCCCAACCTTGGCCACTTTATGACTTGTGGACTTCAGTTCTTAGAATTGTGGGAGTTGAAGTCCATAAGTCGGAAGTTGGAGACCCCTCCTGTAAAAAGCTCATAGAAGGATCGGTATGGGGAGAGGGAGCAATTTCTTATTTTTCCTTTTGTGTTTCCACAGAAAATTCACTAATAATTCAATCCAGGTTGATGCTGCTGGAGTCCATTTTAATATTTTTCATCCTGCTTGCAGTTTTATCTTATCTGAAATTTCATAACAGTCAGAAACAGAGGTAAGAAGAAATGACTTTAATGTTCCACTATTGTTTGCATTTAAGCATGAAGTTATCCAAATCAGGCCAAGCAATAAAGTGTATTTTGCATTTACACTAAGGGGACGTATGCCCCAGACTAAAATGGTTTATAAATGGTGTTTTAAGGCTCAGCCAAACCCAGATGGGGATGAATTCTGCAACACAACCGGGCTGAAAACTTTTCTGTGGGTTTTTTTTTTTTGTAGTACATAACATACAGGTTATTCCTCAGCTTACAGCCACAATTGAGCCTGACATTTCTGTCTTTAAGGAAGACAGTTATTAAGTGCATTTTGCCCATAACCTTTCTTGTCACAAATCTTAATTGAATGCCTGCAGTTGTCTGGAATGTCATAAGGCTGACCTGTGAGTAAATAAGTTTTTTCTTTTTTTTGTTAAGCCCTTTTTCTACCAGATGGTGGATTTGGCTGTTACTAACAGGCGTCTCCTGTTCCTGTGCAGTTGGGTAAGCTTATCTCTTGATGGTGTGCTAAGATATTTCATAACTGCTTTGTTCATAAGCCTCTTAGCAGCTTCTAGAGGTGAGTTTAACACTCGTGGACTTCAACTCCCAGAATTCCCCATGCTGGCTGGGGAATTCTGGGAGTTGAAGTCCACAAGTCTTAAAGTTGCTTAAACGTTAGATACCTGTCTTAGATCTTCTGGCTGTCTCCACTTCCCTTAGATCTTCTGGCAGTCTCCATCAATTTGTTGTCTATGTGTTCTCCTCCTTACCTTCTCCTTCCGATTGGCTTGGTTGGGTTGACATTTCCTGCTTGCTTCGCAGGGTGAAATACACGGGCCTCTTCACTTACCTCCTCATTCTGAGCCTGGCGGGGATCCATTCCTGGCAACTGGTTGGAGATCGCTCCTTGTCCAACGTACGTCGGAGGATGAAATGGGACGCAGTCGCTGTGAGATGATGGAAGTTGATCTCCAAGCCTTCTGGAGAACTTTGGATTTCAGAATCTGTGGGTTTTAATTTTACCCAGCAGTTTCTCTTGGGACATGTTCAGTCAAGGTTGCAAGGAATGTGGTTTCCCATACCTGTTTGATGGTAAAATTGTGAGTATTGGTAAGTTAGAGGCAAGACTCTCTAACATAGAGGTGTCATATCCATCAATGATAGATAGATAGGTAGATAAGGTTAGATAGAGGAGGGTGGGGAGGGAGATTAGATAGATAGATAGATAGATAGATGATAGATAGGTAGATAGATAGATAGATAGATAGATGATAGATAGAGAAAGAAAGAAAGAGAGAGAGAAAGAAAGAAAGAGAAAGAAAGAAAGAAAGAAAGAAAGAAAGAAAATGAGAGAAGGAGGGAGGGTGGGAGGGAGGGAGAGGGGAGGAGATGATAGAAGACAAAGAGGCTGGTTGATAGATTTCATTTTTATTGGGGAAAATCCTCTTAAACGTTTATGACGGTTAAATGAATTAAACATAACATGAAATGATCATGAATACATATCTCTGTCATAAGTATCTTATTTGGAATTAATTCATGTTTTTTGGTATGCTGCCTAGAGCTACCTTGTGTGAGACTGGTTACCATGTAAATTTGATAGACAGAACGATAGTGTCTGTCTGATTGATTGATTAATTGAATGAATGAATTGTTGGAGAGCCAGTTCTAGTAGTGAAAGTGCTGGTGTATTAAACCAGTAGACTGCCTTACAAATGAAAACTGCCTGGGTGACTTTGAGCCATTCCCTCTCTCTCTCAGCCGAACCCACCTCACAGGGTGGTTGTTATGGGGAAAATAGGAAGAGGAAAGAGTATCAGGCCCATGCAGGCACTTGAATTATTTCAAAACATTAACAAAGGCAGGGCAAAAGGAATAAAATAAAATTTTAATTGATGTAAGCTTAAACAAGGAGCCCTTTTCCTGATCTGTCTGACACGCAGAGACACACACCTGTTAAAGTTTTAGGGCCCAGATTATTTAGAGTGAGTTATTTTAGCCTTATTAAGATAAATTGGGATTATTATTTAGCTTCGTCCTGCAATATTTCATTGAGAAAACACATTAGGACAAATGTGAACCCTTCTACCTTTTCCATTTTAGGTCTCTGTACTCGGCCATTTTCTGGCCCGGGGTTTTGCTCTCCTGATCCTCCCCGGCGCTCTCTACCTCTCCTTTTTCTACATCCACTTGATTTTGCTGTACCGATCCGGCCCCCACGATTAGATCATGAGCAGCGCCTTTCAAGCTAGTTTAGAGGTGAGACCGAGCTGCGTCTGGGGCTAATTGATCAAAAATAGAGAAATGTTGGAGTCCTTCCTTCCATATCCTTTCCATTTCTTTTCTTTCCTTCCCTGTTCTTCTTCCTTCCTTCCTCTTTCTTTCTTTCTTTCTTTCTTTCCTTCCTTCCTTCTATCTCCCTTCCTTCCTTCCTACCATCCTATTTATTTATTTATTTATTTATTTATTTATTTATTTATTTCCTCTATCCATCCTTTCCTCCCACCCTTTCCTTCTTCCCTCCCTCCTTTCCTTTCTCTTTCTTTCTTCCTTCTTTCCCTTCCGCTGTCTTTTTTTTTCTTCCTTCATTCCTCCCTTCCTTCTCTCCATCTTTCTTTCTTTTTTCTTTCTCTCCCTCTCTCTCCCTTTCTTTCTTTCTTTCTTTTTTTCTCAGAAGAGCCAATTTCCCCCCCCCCCACTTTTGGAACTTTTACTTTTGTTTTTTTACATCCATTATATGTTAATTGGCCATCAACAATGCTGATTTATTTCAAACCCCTGCTGGACTTTATCTGCTCTTCCTGCTTTCTTTTTTTATTTATTGGGATTTACTCATTTCTATACAGGTAGCCTTCAACACGGCCAGAATCAAGCCCAACCTTTCTTTTGTTAAGTGAGACATCCACCCTGTTTTGCGACCTTTCTTGCCGTAGTTGTTAACTGAATCACTGCTATTGTTCACTTAGTGACACATTTATTAAGTCAGTCTGGCTTCTCCGTTGACTTTAGAAAGTCGCAAAAGTGTCCCCTGGACACTGCTACAGTCATAAGTCCATGTCAGTTGCCAAACTTTCGAATTTTGATCAGGCGACCGGGAGGTTGATGCCATGGTTGTAAGTGTGAAAAACAGTCGCAACACGTCAAGGAATACATGCAGAATCAGTAGGATCTGTAAATGTGATTTAAAAATAAATAAATAAATAGGCGGATGGTTTTGTCTGGATTGCATAACAAACACTCTGTGTGTGTGTGTGTGTGTGTGTGTGTGTGTGTGTGTGTGTGTGGTTTTTTTTTAGGGAGGTCTTTCTCGCATCACGCAGGGGCAGCCCTTGGAAGTAGCTTATGGTTCCCAGATTACTTTGAGGAATATCTTGGGCAAACCGTTACCGTGCTGGCTTCACTCCCACCGGAATACCTACCCCATCAGGTGAGACGGGAGGTTTCCTTGCAGGTGTTTCACTACCCGACTAAGGAACATCATCAGCGCTAGATGGGAGTGGGGTTTGTGGAGAGGAAGAGGAGGACGACGGTGGGATCCTTGTTTGCTTCTTGATTCTTAGGCAAAGGTAAAGGTTCCCCTCGTACACATATGCTAGTCGTTCTTGACTCTTGGTGGCGGTGCTCATCTCCGTTTCAAAGCCCAAGAGCTAGGGCTGTCCTAAGACATCTCCGTGGTCATGTGGCCGGCATGACTCAACGCCAAAGGCGCACAGAACGCTGTTACCCCTCCCACCAAAGGTGGTTCCTATTTTTCTACTTGCATTCTTTACGTGCTTTCGAACTTCCAGGTTGGCAGAAGCTGGGACAAGTCACGGGAGCTCACTCTGTTACGCGGCCCTAGGGATTCAAACCACCAATCTTTCTGATCGACAGGCTCAGCGTCCTGGCCACTGAGCCACCACATCTTGATCGTCAATCTAATATTAATCTTGGTGTTAATTTCTTGGTGGCTTTTTTGTTGGTTTGCTCTCTTTTTTGGCTTATTGTCTCTTTTGAATGATATACACATGTTGTTTATATCTATGTGACTGACGATGGCCAGTTTGGCAAAGGGCCAGGCTCCCAGGAAGAAGACCAAACTTCACCAAGCTCAGAGAGCATGACGTTTCTCTCTCTTTTTTTTGTGTGATCTTGCTGACATCAAAGGGCTGATATCTCTGTCTTCTCTTCCTATTAAATGCAGAAAACAAATATTATTGTCCCTGTGACCTAAAAGAGCCCTTCGGATTATCTCGCGTTCCTTCTTTTCTGCGATTAAGTCTCATTTCCTCTGTATCTTCCCCAGGTATGAAAACGGGCGGGGCAGTTCCCATCAGCAACAGGTAACCTGCTATCCTTTTAAGGATGTGAATAACTGGTGGATCATCAAGGATCCTGGAAGGGGAGCCTCTTTAATTAGTCCTCAACTTACGACAGTTCATTTAGTGATTGTTCGAAGTTACACGATACTGAAAAAAGTCAAGACAGTTTTTCAAACTTACGACCGCCGCAGCGTCCCCGTGGTTATACGATCAAAATTCAGATGCTTGGCAGGTGACTCGCACTTACGATGGTCTCAGTCTCCCGAGGTCGTGTGATTACCCAAGCAAAGTCAGCGGGGAAGTGAGATTAATTTACCATCCCTGTTGCTAAATGAACAGCTGCAGCGATTCACTTAAAACCAGGGTGGCACGAAAGGTCGTAAAATGGGACAAAACTCACTTCACAAATTTCTCGCTTAGCAATATAAATTTTCGGCTCAGTTACGGTTGTAAGTCGAGCATTACCTCTACTTTATTTGCCCAAGCGTGACAGTCAGGAGGCTGTGAGTTCGATCCTAGTCGGAGGCAGATATTTCTCTCTCTGGGCATACCAAAAATGTATCTGCTGAACAAAACGCCTCATTGGCGACAGGAAGGGCATCCGGCCAGTAAAACACACCGCTAACTCCACTCAATTGCCCAGACTCCACCCCACAAGGTATTATTGGGTCATTTAACGAAGATGAAAGACGTACTCAGTATATTTGCAAGGCAACAGAGAAAATAATAATAATACCAATAAAAGGGAGAAGTAACTCGGATTATAAAAAGGAATAAATAATCACATTACAGCCTCACTTAGTGGGTTGATGTACTTTTATATATCAAATTTGATATACTGTATATTTGAAGGGACACAGTGGCTCAGTGGCCCCGAGCTTGTCAATCAGAAAGATTGGCAGTTCGGTGGTTCGAATCCCTATCACCACGTAACAGAGCGAGCTCCCGTTCCTCGTCCCAGCTCCTGCCAACCTAGCAGTTCGAAAGCACATAAAGAAACGCAAGTAGAAAAACAGGGACCACCTTTGGTGGGAAGGGGACAGTGCTCCGTGCACCTTCGGCATCGAGTCCTGCCGGCCACATGACCACGGAGACGTCTTCGTACAGCGTTGGCTGTTTGGCTTTGAAACGGAGATTAGCACCGCTCCCTAGAGTCGGGAACGACTGGCACATATGTGCGAGGGGAACCTTATGCTTTGATATTGATGATTCCAGTCGTTGTTTTTTCTGCCGCTCCCAAATAGGCAACATTTGGTCACTAGCAACCCGCCACAACCTGTGCGACACAGCAACATTGTGCAGCTGGTCCATGGAATCACAAGCCGTTACCTCAACACGTAAGCTGTTTCTTCTTTGGCTTCTAGCTGCGTGTCATCTCGAAACGGCTGTTAATGGTATGTGGGAACGTCCTTGGAGGCTGCATCCAGAGATGCTGCCAAGGGAAGAGTCAGATAAGAGTAGCTTAGCCCTCAACTCTATAACGGGCTGGGCAAGAGCCTTGAAAGAGACTCTGCCTAATTTCCCTGGAATCAGGGGAGACTTGTCTGAGCGCAAGGCTTCCAGGAATTCTTTAGCGTTATACCTCTTAGCTAGGACGGTTAGGTCTGCCCACGTGTTGTGCAATTAAGGAGTTTTAATCCTGTTTTCTGACTGCAATCGGTGTTCTCCTAGCACTAATGATGTTACCTAATGAAATGCAAGAAAAAAACTAAGCTCAGAGAGCACCGAGGAACTCATTCTCTTCCTTCCTTCCTTCCTTCCTTCCTTCCTTCCTTCCTTCCTTCCTTCCTTCCTTCCTTCCTTCCTTCCTTCCTTCCTTCCTCCATCCCACTCCCTTCTAACAATGGTGATGTTACCTAGTTGGGTAATGAAACATCTGCCAAGAAAACCAACCAGCACAGGGAGCACCATGGACTCCACAGTCCGACCCTGAGGTCCAAGTATTCTCTTCTGTTGCTTTCTCCACTTTGCAGGCATGACGTGGCTGCACCCCTCAGCCCGCATTCCCAAGAGGTATCCTGTTACATCGATTACAACATTTCCATGCCCGCTCAGAATCTCTGGAGAGTTGTAAGTGGCAGGCTGTAGAATTTTAAGACATTGGATTTAAAGCGGAAGTAAAAAAATAAACAATAAACACAGCAACATCATACTGCTTTCACAGCGCTCTCTAAGCCGTTTATAGAGTCAGCCTCTTTCCCCCAACAATCTGCGTCCTCATTTTACCCACCTCAGAAGGACGGAAGGCCGAGTCCACCTTGAACTGCTGGCAGCCGGCAGAGTTAGCCTGCAATACCGTGTGCTATCCACTGCGCAATCACAAAACCATCCTGGCTCTTAACCCCTTTCCTAATCTAGTTATATATCTGTCAGGCCTGCAGCCATCTTTTCTTTTGGCTCTTTGGCCTGCTACACTTTAATATTATACTATGCATTTTGTATTGTGGGAAAACGGGAGGGGGGATTGTATGGAGTGAGACGGTACGTAGCCATAACAAAATTATTTGTAGAAAGCCAAGGTCATCCTTTGTCTCTGCGGCTCTGCACCTGACCGCGATGGGTGGAACCGCCAGCACGGCAGTGGAAGATGGGCTGCTGGGTTTGGGGGCAAGATGTTGAACTTTCAACTTGGTGTGTTTTCCCAGATGTGCCAACATGGCTCTGCTCGGACTCTGATTTACTTTTGGATGCTACTTGGAACCCTGACAATATCAGATGCTGAAACTCCATGACGTGGTAGGAGCAACGAAGGCAGAGTATTAGCCAAATTGCAGCATCAGTAAGCGTCTCTTTCAAACACACAGGAAATTGTGAACCGCGACTCGGATAATGAGATTTGGAAAACGATCCTGTCCGAAGTCAGACCGGTCCACGTCAACACGTCGGCCGTGTTAAAGGTGAGTAGGCTTGGAGTCTCAACCTCTGGTGTTTCTTGCAATGTCACAGAGAAGGCACGCAGTCAGAATAAGAGTTGGGATAAGAGTTGGAAGGGACCTTAGAGGTCTTCTAGTCCAACTACTCTGTACCATTTCAGGCAAAGATCTCCCAGATCTTTCAACCTCTTGAAGCATTTTAAACCTCTTTTAAAAAAAATAAAATAAAACAATTCCCTTCTTTTTCTCCCCTCCAGCTCAGCGGAGCCTCTCTTCCCGAGTGGGGGTACCGACAACTGGAGGTGATTGGCGAGAAGATCTCCAAGGGGCACCACCAAAGCATGTTGTGGACACCGATATGGCAAAAGTTAGTTTTTATGATGGGATTGGCAAAGAAAGTTTCTGAAAGAGCCACTCGGACCCATTTCCCCACAGAAAAAAGAAAACACCCGGGGACACGGAACCCTTCCCCTGCCTGACTATTTCCTGAGCAGACACAAAAGTAGCATGTGGAGTTGAATGAAAGGTTCTGTTTCCTCCCGAAACTTTCATTGGGTTTATCCATGGTTGGACTACCAGGGGTGGAAAAGCTAAGTACATCGCACACTGCAGGTTGTGACGGACATGGAGCCACAGCAGAAGTATGAAAGAGCCACATGCGGCTCCAGAGCCGTAGATTGCTGACCCCTGTTTTAGGAAAACCTCTGTATGTGAATGAAGGTTCCCTCCCCATTCAAAGTTCTGGAAAGACTTTGTTTGTTCCCCCCACTCAGTCCATATTTGGAGAAATTGACCTCGACTTAACTAAAAAAATTCCTGTTGCCAAAAGAGACTGTTAAGTGAGTTTTTCCCCATTTTGCGACATTTCCTGCCACGGTTGTTAAGCGAATCACTGCGGCAGATAAGTTAGTAACCTGGTGCTTGAGTGAATCTGATTTCCCTGTTGCTTTTGCTCATCAGAATGTTGGAAAAGGGGATCACGTGGTCCCCGGGACACTACAACTGTCATAAGTACATGCCAGTTGCCAAGTGTCTGAATTTGCATGGGGAGGCAGCAACGGTCATAAGTATGAAAAACGGTCATAAGTCGCTTTTTTCAGTGCCGTTGTAAGTTCAAACGGTCATAAAATGAACTCTTGTAAGTCAAGGGTTTGACCCAAATGCTCCTCCGAGAGCAGCGGTCCACCCTACCTATCCCAGGTGGGTTTAGAGATTCCCCCCAAGGGATTGTGGGAGAAAGATTTTGCCCCAACTAACCTGTTTTTTCAGATCCCTCTCGTTTTAATCCTTTGCAGGCCACGAGCAGAAAGAAAGAGAGGTGGAATTGCATCTGCCCACTCAGATCAACATCAGCCATAATCTCACCTTTGTTGCCAAGTTCACCGAACTGCAGGTGAGAGAAAGGTCCAGAAAGTCAGCCTATGATAAAGTCACAGGGTGGACTTCATTTCCCAGAATTCTCAGCAGCAGGTGTACTCGTCCAGGGGATTCTGGGAATTGAAGTTCCATTTATTGATTTTTGTCATTCCCTCACCACTTCCAATTTCCCATTACGTATACACACAGCTTTATTGCCCTTCCATCCTTTCCCTCCCTTCCAGCCCTTGATGGCAGGATGCTGGCGAGACGCCAAGCTGAACCAGGCAGAGCGTCCCCCCCCAAGCTACAGCCCCTAAAACACACCAGAACGTTAAGCGTGTTGAGTCAATGCTGACAGCCGGTTTCACAACTTGGGGGTCGTAGACTTCAATTCAAGCGACATTTTGAATTAGGAGCCGCGTCACTCGTAGCTTGCATCGATATCCGGAATTCCCAATTCTTGTGTTTCGTTCTAGTGGAAGATCCTTACCCTGAAAAACGAGGACACGGAACATAAATACAGCTCATCTCCCTTAGATTGGATCACCCTGGAGACCAACATCGCTTACTCGTTCCATTCCAGCTCAGGGGTGATTTTACTGGATTTTTATGTGGACTTTAGAAATCATGTTTTCTGAAATACACGCAGGCAATCTCCAGCTCTCCCTTTGTTCCAGAGAGAATTTCAGCAGTCCATATCCGGCTGCCTTTTTAAGCGTACAGGCAAGTCCCCGATTAACAACCATAACTGAGCCCAAAATTTCTGCTGCTAAGCAAGGCATTTGCGAAGTGAGCTTTACCTCATTTTGAGACCCGTCTTGCCGCTACGCAAATCACTGCAGTCATTCAGTTAGTAACACAGTTGTTAAAGCGAACCATGGATTTGGCTTATCAGAAGGTCGCAAAACACAACTAAAAGCATTTTCTCAATGTTTCTTGGCCAGGCTCAAATTCACCTTCTGGGAAACCTCGTCAGCTGGACATCAGCCAACGTAGCCACCATCGTCTATGTGGTTTTGTTCTTGGGGTACCTGCTCCAGCTCCGGCGAAATATCCGGGATATCCCTGAAGGTCTGGGACCTCCAACCCCATCTCGATCTTCTATCCAAGACCCCCCTTAATTGGGTCGGCCTAGACCCGTTGCAGAGAGTTGAAGCCTTTGAGGTCTGTTTTTGCTGACATAAAATTGGCTTTAATCCTGGAACGGACCTGGGAAGTCTTCTAGTCCAGCTCCCTGCTCAGGCAGGAGAAGCTCTACCAATTTATTTCAGATTATTTCTGGTCATGCGCATTGGGAGGTGAACTGCTGTGTGTGTGTGTGTGTGCGTGTGTGTGTGCGCGCGCGCAATTGCATGAGTTGGTTGAGGGTGTGCGCCGTGTCCAGTTGGCTGTGTGGTTGCTTTGTATTCCGAGACGGGGCGGTCAGCAGGCCGGTTGTAGGCAGGGCTGTGATCCTATCGGTGTAGCAACCCGTTCGCTTTGCGTGTGCCCAGCTGAAAGTCAGAACAAAGCGGTTTGCTCCCAGCTCAGCTGATAGTTGGAGCTACCGGTTCACCTGAGCCAGTCTGAACCGGTAGAATCCCACGCCTGGTGGTAGATCAGTGTGCCTTTTGATGGACACACTGACTCTTGTGGAGTGCCAGGCTTCGATGAACTCTCTTGCAATCACTGCACCCATCCTGCCTGAAAGGTGGTGAAACGCCCCTAAGTTCATTTCTTGTTCTCCTCTCTGCCCCTACCCGACCTGGCATTTTGTCAGGCTGAGAAACTGATTTGCCTATTTCCCTATCCCGCTCCTCTGCAGAGACTTGGCAGCAGTGGCTCCTGGCCGGAGGGATCTGCGTGGGCGGATGGGCCACGAACTACCTGCCTTTCTTCTTGATGGAGAAGAACCTCTTCCTTTACCATTACCTGCCGGCTGTCACTTTTCAAATTCTTCTGATCCCCGTCGTTCTGCAGCACACCAGCGACTTCCTTTGCAGGTAGAACAGCCGGTGTTGTGGCCCTCCAGCGTAGCTGGTGGCAGACTCAGACGGTGAGAAGGTTGGGGAGGAGCACGGGCCAGTCCTGGAGTCGGGAATGCTCCGATGAGGGCTCTGTGTCGGAGGCAGAGAGGGGGCCGAGGCCATCTGGCAGCGATCAGGGGTCTTCAAAGTCAGACAGCACTGAGGCAGAAGAACAGCTGGAGCCTGTTCCCGATGTGCACATGCACAGCTGTCATGAGAAGGGAAAAGGTAAAGAAGGGGGGTGGACTTGAGAGTAAGGCCACAGACGGACCACGAATGGCCACTCTCATAGGGAATAAAAGAGGAGCCATTTTAACCTCCTGAATAAACTCGGTCGGTCTTCCCTGCATTCTCATCCTCCTTTTTTTATGCTTGTCTCTCTGTTGGACAGATCCAGGCTTTACAAGAGCATGCACAGCACTTTGGTAGCGGCCTGGATGTCTTCCGTCTACCTGACGTACCACACCTTCCGCCCGCTCACCTACGGAGAACCGGCACTCTCGAAATCCAAGTTGCAGGCTCTGCGTTGGAAGGATAGCTGGGATATTTTGATTCGCAAACGCTGACCAAGCCTGAGAGAAACGGATGGCGGAGACGACATCCGGGGTCGGATGACCAAGAAAAAGAGAAAAGAATTCATATGAAAGATTTATTCCATTTTTGACCAGAAAACCGTATTGTCCAATTGGAAATGCTTCCCCCCCCCCCGTTTTTCTTGAAGATGTAAAATTTGTTCCAAAGGATAGCAATGTAGTTGGACAAGGGAAATAAGAGACCCCTTTGCTCACTCAGGACAGAGAAAATGGGCACGGAAAGAGTGCAGAGGCCTGGCTGGACAGAGACTCCTCCTACGGGTATAGGATTGTATTGTATTTGTGCATAACCTTCTCGGAGCCGAGGGCCTCCCACGGAAGAAGAGCCGAGCAGGGGCGGGATCCTACCGGTTTAACAACCAGCTCACCGCTCGCACAATTTAGAGAATACTTACCTTTCGGAAAGCTGCTTGGGAAGGAAAACAGCTGAGGTATGGCAATCCACCGTGCCGCGGGACTCAGCTGAGAAAATACAGGTAGGCGGAGGGGAGGGGCAGGTCACGGTTCGAACCTGTCAAATTCCACCCCCCCTGCTTGCGAGGGTTAGAAGCACCAGCTTCAGGTACGGTAGGACGCATCCATCTGACCAGCAGGCAGTCCCCGGGAGGCCGGGAAGCCAGGCAGGGGGCAGGCTACCCCGGACTTGCTTGGCGTCAACCCCGAAGTGATTCTGGCGGAGACCACCTCGCAGGCTTCAGGGTGGCTACAGGGCAGAAGAACGGGCGGGGAGGGGTGGGAAATACATAGCTGGGTTTTTATAGTCAAAAGCGGAGTAAAAAAGCGGAGCGGAGCAAGCAAGCAGACACCCGGCACTTCGATGGGACCATGGGGGAAAAGCGGGGAAGTTTCACTCGACATTAGCTGAAAACGGCAGGAACTTTCAGAGCCGGTTTTCACCACTCGTACCAATTTCACTTATCCAATAAACCTTTCGAAGAATCTACCCATCTCGGAATTCCGCTTTCCACGGGTGCATTAATCGGAGCGTTGACACACGGGACAACGCAAGAACAACCGGACTGGGTGTTTTGCACCAACGGGCAGCAATGTTCCCTCTAATTTTTTTTTAGTGTGAGCAGAAAAGTATAGTGTTTGAGCGGCACATTTTCATGCCTGAGCAGCACCTGAATTTTTTTCACAGGTGTCATCTAAGAAAACAACGAAATCTGTATTATTTGAAACTCAAAGGTTATGTTTATTCAAGGTACCCGCTTAATTAAAAGTGTTATATAGTACCACTTAACAACGCTCCTGCTTAGCAACCAAAATGTTGGGTCAGAAACTCTGGCATTTGAAGCACATAAGTCTTAAAGCTGTCAAGTTGCAAGATCCTGGCACCACTAACCGTTTAGAGAAAAAAAAACCCAGGGTCTTCAAACCCGACAGCTTGAAGACTTGTGGACTTCAACTCTTAGAATTCCTCCTCCAGTCCTGTTGGCTCAGGAACTCTGGCATTGAAGCACGTAAATCTTAAAGCTGTCAAGTTGCAAGATCCTGACACCACTAACCCTTTAGAAAAAAAAACCCCAGGGTCTTCAAACTTGACAGCTTGAAGACTTTTGGACTTCAACTCCCAGAATTCCTCCTCCAGTCATGTTTCGGCGACGTCATCTGCACGGATCTGCTCCATCTTCGGTTTTTTTCACAGGGGGCAGGGCTGCCGCTGAAGATGCTGATGAGCCCCTGCGGCCCTGCCCCCACCAGAATAGACAAAAAATATTAATTCAACGGAAAAGTACTCATTTAAATAATAATTAACAGGCACGTAAGCATAATTACAATATAAAACATTACAAATGTATTACGCATATATCATATTTTAGTGTATTATCGTTGCAACGAATAAAATATTTCTTTTATTTACGATTTTTTTTCCCAATTTATCCTCCTTTTCATTGTAAAAAACTCGGTCACCTTATTTAGGTGCCATGATCGAAATAATTCCTAAGGCGCGGCAGGACGGTTACCGTCCCATCACGGGTTTTTAAATTTGACCCTGAAAAAGTTCTGCCTCCAAAGCCCCCATTTTTCCGACCGCAGGGTCAGGAATTTTCCTCCTCTCCTCCGGGCGCAAAAGCGTTGATTTTTAAAAAAACACCAAGAAATACCATTTTGAAGCACGCCATTTCACCGCAAACGAATTCCTCTCACGGGTTTTTCAAGTTTGAGCGCAAAAAAACGTCGATCTGTAAAGCCCCCAGAAGCTTGATTTTTAAGAAGAGCAAGAACTAGAAAACGCAGCACATCCCTACGATTTTTGCTAACAGAACAAGAAAATTCAATACAATACAATAGTAGAGTTGGAAGGGACTTTGGAGGTCTTCTAGTCCAATCCCCTGCCTAGGCAGGAAACCCTATACCGTTCCAGACCAATGGCTATCCAATATCTTCTTAAAGACTTCCAGCGTCGGGGCATTCACAACTTCTGGAGGCAAGCCGTTCCACTGATTAATTGTTGTAACTATCAGGAAGTTTCTCCTCAGTTCTAAGTTGCTTCTCTCCTTGATTAGTTTCCACCCATTGCTTCTTGTTCTGTCCTCAGGTGCCTTGGAGAATAGCTTGACTCCCTCCTCTTTGTGGCAACCCAAGCACAATGCAACGGAAGAGGTTTATTCCTTAGGACAGGGGTGTGCACATTCTACCACATGCGGCGGACCTGTCTCGAAGCTAAAAGATACCGGACTAAAATACACACGCGGTTGGAGAAAACGATACATAAACAAATAGACTTGAAATCAGAACTTTTTCTATTGGGAATAATACCAGAAATATACAACAAAGACTTGAAATATTTGATTATAAATGTGTTAACAGCCGCTAGAATCGTACTTGCTAAACACTTGGAAAATGAGAAAGTACCAACAGAGGAAGAAATCGTTCGGAAGATAACGGACCGTGCCGAAATGAGTAAACTTACATTTGAAATTAGAGAACAAGAGGACGAGCAATTCTATAAAGTATGGGATTTGTTTTATCAACGGTTGGATAAAAAAACCCGGAAATGAATTTCCCCCCCCTTATCTTATCTTATATGTAGTAATAATAGAAAGGCATACTTAACGTTGAAAAAAAATTATCCTTTCTCTCTTCTCTTTTTATACGTGTTAAGCTTTAACTACGAAACAGACTATCTACTTATACGATATAAGAATAATAAGGCATTTAACATATAACATGTGTATGTTTTGTCCATATTTGTATTTTATGTGTTTTTATTGTATGCTGCCCCGAGTCCTTCGGGAGAGGGTGCGGCTAACAAATAAAATATTATTATTATTATTATTATTATTATTATTATTATTATTATTATTATTATTATTATAAGAGCGAGTTGATTTAAATCGTTCGGTACGATTGTAGCTGGTAACTATCTTATAATATAAAATGGAATAAGGACGACGTAACGAATAAGGGATATAAATATAGACTGAAATATTTAACGACTACACGGATTGACAAATAATAATGGAAAATTATATTCGGAGTCGAGGACTATTGGAAATTGTATGGCTAACGGAAAGTAGAAAAGTCTTGTATGAATTAATGAGTTTTTTTTTTTCTTTGACTCAATCCTTATTCTTATATTTTAGAGCAGTGTTTTTCAACCTTTTTTGGGCAAAGGCACACTTGTTTCATGAAAAAAATCACGAGGCACACCACCATTAGAAAATGTTAAAAAATTTAACTCTGCCTATATTGACTATATATAAAGTAATTCTCTTGAATAGGAATCAAATAAACACAAAGAAAGTATTTTATAATTACTTTATTACGAAATAGTAAGTAAAGAGAAATATGAAAAATTATAAAATACTTTATTCAGTGCGCAACCCGGGCCTGTTTGGCTGAACACAAAGCTGATATTCTGGCTGGAATCGAAGAAAGACACACACGTAGCTCTTCGTCAATAGCTCTCAGTCTCTCTCTGTATTTTGTTTTTATAGTCCACCAAGGGCATCAATCATATTAGCCCAGGCAGGGATCTGCAAAATTGGCTCTTAAGACTGGTGGACTTCAACTCCTAGAATTCTGAGAGTTGAAGTCCACCAAGGGCATCAATCATGTTAGCCCAGGCAGGGATCTGCAAAATTGGCTCTTAAGACTGGTGGACTTCAACTCCCAGAATTCTGAGAGTTGAAGTCCACCAGTTTTAAAACAGCCACCTTTGCAGACCTCTGTGTTAGCCCAAAGCCTGGCGCTGGGCGGGCCTTGCTCCCCCATTGGTGGAGCCCCAAGAAGCGAGGAGGGAGAAAAAGAGACGGAGGCAAGGAGCTTCCCCCCCCAAAAAAATCTTATCAGGGAGTCGGCGGGCAGTAGCAAATTTTTGCTGGGAGGAGGCGGGGGGGGGGAAGCTCCTTAGCCTCCGTTTATTTTTCTGCCTCCTCGCTTCTCTTCCCCGCCACGCGGATCTGATCGGAACGCCCGTGTGCAAGAGGCCAGCCCTTACTTTTATTATTACTTTTATATTTACTCCGTCTCCTCCTGCTCCGGTCCTCCTGTTTTTTTTTTTTTTTTAATCTTTCGATTTTTTCAATTTTTCCCACGGCACACCAGACAACATCAGTGGAACAGTGGTCGAAAAACACTGTTTTAGAGAACGGTGATATAATTTTATAAAGAGTTACAGTTACCTAGTATATAATTATGGATGTAAAGAAACAAGGGGGTTGTCACAAAAGAAAGAATACTAACGGTAATTTGAACACACAACGCGCAATGAAATATTTAACTACGTTTAATGGATAATTAGGGACCTTATCCTTAATAGTAAAAACCACCGCACAAAAACTTGTAACCAAACGACACGTTTGATGAAATCGTGGCTTTTTTTCTTTTTTTACTTCCCCGCTCTTGTTCCGTATGTGTAGTTTTGTCTTTTTTTAAAGAAAAATAAATAAAATTTATATATATATAAAAAAAACAAAATTCAAAAGCCACAACGCAACGGAAGAGGTTTATTCCTTAGGAGAATTGCAGCGCAGTTTGCACGCGAGTTCTTTCTCGTGGGGAAAGAAGGGACAGCAGCTTTTAAAAAATTTACCTTTCAACATTACAGAGTCCTTGTCGCTTTAAGTGCCATTATCGGCCTCACGGTAAAGAGCGACAGGGTGGCGTAGCAGGGAAGACACCGGCTTTGTATTCAGAAGGTGGAGGGTTCAATCCTACTAAGGATATTTTTTTTGGACTCCGA
>NC_138551.1:154264924-154322424 GCF_964273705.1 Natrix helvetica | reverse complement strand
GCCTTGGACGGCAAACTTTTTTAACGCCCGAATTGAAAAACCAGTGAGGATTTTCGTACTTAAAGTTTCGTTCTTAAAAATCGTATTCTTTCCTATTTTAAAAATTAAACTTTTCCCACACGGAGGAGAGGAGGAAAACTCCTCCCTCTGACATCGGAAAAATGGATGTTTTGGAGCCGAAAGGTTTTCGGAGTCCAAAAAAAATATCCTTAGTAGGATTGAACCCTCCACCTTCTGAATACAAAGCCGGTGTCTTCCCTGCTACGCCACCCTGTCGCTCTTTACCGTGAGGCCGATAATGGCACTTAAAGCGACAAGGACTCTGTAATGTTGAAAGGTAAATTTTTTAAAGGCTGCTGTTCCTTCTTTCCCCACAAGAAAGAACTCGCGTGCAAACTGCGCTGCAATTCTCCTAAGGAATAAACCTCTTCCGTTGCGTTGTGGCTTTTGAATTTTCTTTTTTATATATATATATGAAAAAAAACCACGATTTCATCAAGCGTGTCGTTTGGTTACAAGTTTTTGTGCGGTGGTTTTTACTATTAAGGATAAGGTCCCTAATTATCCATTAAACGTAGTTAAATATTTCATTGAGCATTGTGTGTTCAAATTACCGTTAGTATTCTTTCTTTTGTGACAACCCCCTTGTTTCTTTACATCCATAATTATATACTAGGTAACTGTAACTCTTTATAAAATTATATCACCGTTCTCTAAAACAGTGTGCCGTGGGAAAAATTGAAAAATTCGAAAGATTTTAAAAAAAAAAACCAGGAGGACCGGAGCAGGAGGAGACGGAGTAAATATAAAAGTAATAATAAAAGTAAGGGCTCGCCTCTTGCACACGGGCGTTCCAATCAGATCCGCCTGGCGGGGACGAGAAGCGAGGAGGCAGAAAAATAAACGGAGGCTAAGGAGCTTCTCCCCCCCCCCCCGCCTCCTCCCAGCAAAAATCTAACCGGGGAGCCGGGCGGCAGTAGCAGATTAGCCGATCACGCCGCGTGATCAGGCAATTTGCTACTGCCCGCCGACTCCCTGATAAGATTTTGGGGGGGGGGGGGGAAGAAGCTCCTTGCCTCCGTCTCTTTTTCTCCCTCCTCGCTTCTTGGGGCTCCACCAATGGGGGAGCAAGGCCCGCCCAGCGCCAGGCTTTGGGCTAACACAGAGGTCTGCAAAGGTGGCTGTTTAAAGACTGGTGGACTTCAACTCTCAGAATTCTGGGAGTTGAAGTCCACCAGTCTTAAGAGCCAATTTTGCAAATCCCTGCCTGGGCTAATATGATTGACGCCCTTGGTGGACTTCAACTCTCAGAATTCTGGGAGTTGAAATCCACCAGTCTTAAGAGCCAATTTTGCAGATCCCTGCCTGGGCTAATATGATTGATGCCCTTGGTGGACTATAAAAACAAAATACAGAGAAAGACTGAGAGCTGTTGACGAAGAGCTACGTGTGTGTCTTTCTTCGATTCCAGCCAGAATATCAGCTTTGTGTTCAGCCAAACAGGCCCGGGTTGCGCACTGAATAAAGTATTTTATAATTTTTCATATTTCTCTTTACTTACTATTTCGTAATAAAGTAATTATAAAATACTTTCTTTGTGTTTATTTGATTCCTATTCAAGAGAATTACTTTATATATAGTCAATGTAGGTACAGAGTTAAATTTTTTAACATTTTCTAATGGTGGTGTGCCTCGTGATTTTTTTCATGAAACAAGTGTGCCTTTGCCCAAAAAAGGTTGAAAAACACTGCTCTAAAATATAAGAATAAGGATTGAGTCAAAGAAAAAAAAACTCATTAATTCATACAAGACTTTTCTACTTTCCGTTAGCCATACAATTTCCAATCGTCCTCGACTCCGAATATAATTTTCCATTATTATTTGTCAATCCGTGTAGTCGTTAAATATTTCAGTCTATATTTATATCCCTTATTCGTTACATCGTCCTTATTCCATTTTATATTATAAGATAGTTACCGGCTACAATCGTACCGAACAATTTAAATCAACTCGCTCTTATAATAATAATAATAATAATAATAATAATAATAATAATAATAATAATAATAATAATAATAATAATAATAATAATAATAATAATAATAATAATAATAATAATAAAATTTTATTTGTTAGCCGCACCCTCTCCCGAAGGACTCGGGGCGGCGTACAATAAAAACACATAAAATACAAATATGGACAAAACATACACATGTTATATGTTAAATGCCTTATTATTCTTATATCGTATAAGTAGATAGTCTGTTTCGTAGTTAAAGCTTAACACGTATAAAAAGAGAAGAGAGAAAGGATAATTTTTTTTCAACTTTAAGTATACCTTTCTATTATTATTACATATAAGATAAGATAAAGGGGGGGGGAAATTCATTTCCGGGTTTTTTTATCCAACCGTTGATAAAACAAATCCCATACTTTATAGAATTGCTCGTCCTCTTGTTCTCTAATTTCAAATGTAAGTTTACTCATTTCGGCACGGTCCGTTATCTTCCGAACGATTTCTTCCTCTGTTGGTACTTTCTCATTTTTCCAGTGTTTAGCAAGTACGATTCTAGCGGCTGTTAACACATTTATAATCAAATATTTCAAGTCTTTGTTGTATATTTCTGGTATTATTCCCAATAGAAAAAGTTCTGATTTCAAGTCTATTTGTTTATGTATCGTTTTCTCCAACCGCGTGTGTATTTTAGTCCGGTATCTTTTAGCTTCGAGACAGGTCCGCCGCATGTGGTAGAATGTGCACACCCCTGTCCTAAGGAATAAACCTCTTCCGTTGCGTTGTGCCTGGGTTGCCACAAAGAAGACGGAGTCAAACTATTCTCCAAGGCACCTGAGGACAGAACAAGAAGCAATGGGTGGAAACTAATCAAGGAGAGAAGCAACTTAGAACTGAGGAGAAACTTCCTGATAGTTACAACAATTAATCACTGGAACGGCTTGCCTCCAGAAGTTGTGAATGCCCCGACGCTGGAAGTCTTTAAGAAGATATTGGATAGCCATTTGTCTGGAACGGTATAGGGTTTCCTGCCTAGGCAGGGGATTGGACTAGAAGACCTCCAAGGTCCCTTCCAACTCTACTATTGTATTGTATTGAATTTTCTTGTTCTGTTAGCAAAAATCGTAGGGATGTGTTGCGTTTTCTAGTTCTTGCTCTTCTTAAAAATCAAACTTCTGGAGGCTTTAGACATCGACGTTTTTTGCGCTCAAAATTGAAAAACCCGTGAGAGGAATTCGTTTGCGGTGAAATGGCGTGCTTCGAAATGGTATTTCTTGGTGTTTTTTAAAAATCAACCCTTTTGCGCCCGGAGGAGAGGAGGAAAATTCCTGACCCTGCGGTCGGAAAAATGGGTGCTTTGGAGGCAGAAATTTTTCAGGGTCAAATTGAAAAACCTGTGATGGGACGGTAACCGTCCTGCCGCGCCTTAGGAATTATTTCGATCGTGGCGCCTAAATAAGGTGACCGAGTTTTTTACAATGAAAAGGAGGATAAATTGGGAAAAAAAATATCGTAAATAAAAGAAATATTTTATTCGTTGCAACGATAATACACTAAAATATGATATATGCGTAATACATTTGTAATGTTTTATATGTAATTATGCTTACGTGCTTGTTAATTATTATTTAAATGAGTACTTTTCCGTTGAATTAATATTTTTTGTCTATTCTGGTGGGAGCAGGGCCGCAGGGGCTCATCAGCATCTTCAACGGCAGCCCTGCCCCCTGTGAAAAAAACCGAAGATGGAGCAGATCCGTGCAGATGACGTCGCCGAAACATGACTGGAGGAGGAATTCTGGGAGTTGAAGTCCACAAGTCTTCAAGCTGTCGGGTTTGAAGACCCTGGTTTTTTTTTCTCTAAACGGTTAGTGGTGCCAGGATCTTGCAACTTGACAGCTTTAAGACTTACGTGCTTCAAATGACAGAGTTTCTGACCCAACATTTTGGTTGCTAAGCAGGAGCGTTGTTAAGTGATACTATATAACACTTTTAATTAAGCGGGTACCTTGAATAAACATAACCTTTGAGTTTCAAATAATACAGATTTCGTTGTTTTCATAGATGACACCTGTGAAAAAAATTCAGGTGCTGCTCAGGCATGAAAATGTGCCGCTCACGGCTCGCGGAAGGCTCTGGCACCGGCGGCAGCTGGTGGGGGCTTTTCCGCTTTGCTCCAGGCACCGGGGAGCAGTTTTGGAGGATGCGCCTGCGTCTCGCCCCATGCCGATCGGAGAATGCAAAACTGAAGGAAGCAGCGGCGGTGCGGTGAGATGCTTCCTCTCTTCATCCCCTTACTTTTGAATTGAAAGGCTTTTCAGTACTTTTAAAAGTTAATCTTTCGGAGTTACTCTTTGAGGAGCGGCTAGAGGGGAGGGGGATTCCCCCCCCCTTGGACAAGCGGCTTGTTAAAATTCTGCTCTCGCCCCCTGGGGAAGGAGGAGGGGGGAGAGCCAACTAACGATGCCTCACCCCAGTAAAAGTGCGTTTCATGGGACTTAGATCCAGAACTTATTGATGACCTGAGAACTTTTTGAACTTTTAAAATTTTCTATGCCTCTGAGCCCAAAGCTGGCAGGGCAAGATGGCACACTTCCGTTGTCTTCATGAACTGTGAAACCTGACTCCACCTTTAAAATTCAGGCTTCCGGTCTTTGTCTCCGAGTCACCCAAAGGAATCTCTTGTGGATTGCTATTTTCTGAACTCTTTGGAGAAAAAACTTTCATCTATTGCTAGAGTGATTAAAGAAACTCCCACCTGTTTGGATCCTCTGCCTTCTGGACTCGCCTGCCTGCTCTACTTCTCCAGCTGCCCAGTTCCTACACTGACTGATCTCTTTGTTTCATAAACCATGTCTCCAAAAAGACCACCCCCTGGAAAACCTGGCTTTGCCACTTCTGCTCCAACATCTGCAACGTCCAGCCCAGCCACACAGTCAAAGATAACAGAACTGATGCAACCTAAGACTACAGAGATAGACCTTCAACAAATGCTTCAACAAATCTTACAAGGCCAGGAGGAAATTAAGAAACAGCTAAGGGAAATGAAAGATGAAATTAAAGAGAATCAAGCTCAAATTTATAAGAACTCACAGAGACTGGACCTTGTGGAGGGTGGGGTGGCGGAGGCGAAAGGTGGGGTAGAGGCTTTACAGAAGGGGAACAAAGAACTTGATATCCAACAAATGAAAACAGAGTTTGAGAGAATGTCCTTTTATCTTAGATTTCAAAATGTAATAGAAGCAGATGGGGAAAACATAAGGGACATTATGACTAATATTCTAGCTGAATATATACACAAAGATAAACAGCAGATGGAATGGAAAATAGATCTGGTCTATAGAGTGAATTCAGCATATGCCAGAACACACAATGTACCCAGGGAGGTTCATATTAAATTCCTTAGGAAAACCACAAGAGATGAAATTCTGGGTGTACAAAGGGGGCAAACACTGACATACCACGACAGGGAGATAACCTTTCTGAAGCAGATTCCCAAAAAAATTAGGGAAAAAAGGAAAAGCTATTCGCAATTGGCGAATAAACTATACCAGAAGTGGGTGTGGTTTAGATGGTTGATGCCTGAAGGGATGCTGATATTCTGGGAGGAGACAAGAATCAGAATCAACACACCCATAGAGGCACAGGCCTTTATGGAAAAAAATAAAGCGAACCTAGAAAAAACAGATGATACCACAACGGTCACACAGGACACGGGAGGGGCCGGAGCTCTGCCAGCGGGGGGTGAAGGGGAAACACTAAGAAAGCTCAGATCACAAAAATGAATAAGAAAACCACAATGTTATAAACAGACCGAAAGTAATAATGAAATTATATCTAGACTATACATCATAACTATATAAATTGATTGAAAATTATTTTTTCTAGAATCAATATGCTGATTTTTTATCATTATGTATTAATGTTTGATATTTAGATGTAACCTATGAGTTTGGAGGGAGGAGGCGTCTGCCACACTTGCAACTGCCAAAATTTGTAACCATTCCACTTACCCTTTTCCTTATAAATGTTTTAAAAAACCAATAAAACTTTTTGAAAAAAAAAATGTGCCGCTCAAACACTATACTTTTCTGCTCACACTGAAAAAAAATTAGAGGGAACATTGCTGCCCGTTGGTGCAAAACACCCAGTCCGCTTGTTCTTGCGTTGTCCCGTGTGTCAACGCTCCGATTAATGCACCCGTGGAAAGCAGAATTCCGAGATGGGTAGATCCTTCGAAAGGTTTATTGGATACGTGAAATTGGTACGAGTGGTGAAAACCGGCTCTGAAAGTTCCTGCCGTTTTCAGCTAATGTCGAGTTTTTCCCCCATGGTCCCATCGAAGTGCCGGGTGTCTGCTTGCTTGCTCCGCTCCGCTTTTTTACTCCGCTTTTGACTATAAAAACCCAGCTATGTATTTCCCACCCCTCCCCGCCCGTTCTTCTGCCCTGTAGCCACCCTGAAGCCTGCGAGGTGGTCTCCGCCAGAATCGCTTCGGGGTTGACGCCAAGCAAGTCCGGGGTAGCCTGCCCCCTGCCTGGCTTCCCAGCCTCCCGGGGACTGCCTGCTGGTCAGATGGATGCGTCCTACCGTACCTGAAGCTGGTGCTTCTAACCCTCGCAAGCAGGGGGGGTGGAATTTGACAGGTTCGATCCGTGACCTGCCCCTCCCCTCCGCCTACCTGTATTTTCTCAGCTGAGTCCCGCGGCACGGTGGATTGCCGTGCGTCAGCTATTTTTCTTCCCAAGCGGCGTTCCGAAAGGTAAGTATTCTCTGAATTGTGCGAGCGGTGAGCTGGTTGTTAAACCGATCCCACCCCTGTTCGGCTATTCTTCCGTGGGAGGCCCTCGGCTCCGGGAAGGTTATGCGCAAATACAATACAATCCTATACCCGTAGAAGGAGTCTCTGGCCAACCAGGCCTCTGCGCTCTTTCCGCGCCCTTTTTCTCTGTCATGAGTGACCAAAAGGGTCTCTTGTTTCCCTTGTCCAACTACGTTGCTATGCTTTGGAATAAATTTTATATCTGTGAGAAAAACGGGGGGAGGGGGGAAGCATTTCCAATTGGACAATACGGCTTTCTGGTCAAAAATGGAATAAATCTTTCATATGAATTCTTTTCTCTTTTTCTTGGTCATCCGATCCCGGATGTCGTCTCCGCCGTCCGTTTCTCTCAGGCTTGGTCGGCGTTTGCGGATCAAAATATCCCAGCTATCCTTCCGACGCGGAGCCTGCGACTCGGATTTTGAGAGTGCCAGTTCTCCGTAGGTGAGCGGGCAGAAGGTGTGGTATGTCAGGTAGACGGAAGACGTCCGGGCCGCTACCAAAGCGCTGTGCGTGCTCTTGTAAAGCCTGGATCTGTCCGACAGAGAGACAAGCGTAAAAAAAGGAGGATGAGACTCTACAAATGGCAAGGATGGCATCAACAGAGGATTGAAAGGAACGAGATCTTATTTACCAAGTAAAATCAGGACTGCAGCACCCAGGGCGAAGAAATGGGTGAAATGCAACTCGACCAGGCTTTGGTATGCCAAGGGGATGCTTAAGCCACCAGCTGTGGCTGGTAGCAGCCGCAAAGCCCAGATGGGCACATTGGAGCTGTATTCTAGGATAGAATCACGGAAAATCAGTACCAACCGAAAATGCAGGCGTAGCAATAGCACTTAGCCTTATATACCGCTCCACGGTGCTTAACAACCCTCTCTAACCAGTTTACAGAGTCAGAATTTTGCCCCCAACGATCTGGTCCTCGTTTTACCGAGTTCGGAAGGATGGAAGGCAGAGTCAGCCTTGAGCCTGGTGAGATTCGATCTGCCAAATTGCAGGCAGATGACAGCCAGCAGAAGTAGACTGCAGTACCGCGCTCTGACCGTTTCGCCTTTAGCATTATAAAGGTAAAGATTCCCCTCACGTATATGTGCTGGTTGTTCCCACCTCTAGGGGGCGATGCTTATCTCCGTTCCAAAGCCAAAGAGCCGGCGCTGTCCGAAGACGTCTCTGTGGTCATGTGGCCGGCATGACTCAACACCAAAGGCGCATGGAACCTTCCCACCAAAGGTGATTCCTATTTTTCAACTTGCATTTCTTCACGTGCTTTCGAACTGCTAGGTTGGCAGAAGCTGGGAGCAGGGACAAGTCACGGGAGCTCACTCTGTTACGTGGCACTAGGGATTTGAGCCGCCAAACTGCCAACATTTATGATCAACGAGTTCAGCATCTTTGCCGCTGAGCCACCGGGTCCCTAGCATTATAGTTTCCTTTATTCCCCCCCCCTCTAGTTTGAAAACAGTTTAGCTGGAGGGTGAATCATAAATCGCTTTACCTGCTCCTATCCTGTTCCACAGAAAATTTCCATGAAATCCCCCTAAATGACCTGAAAAAGAAAGAGAAAAATAAATTTTCCATGGTCAAAACTTAAAGATCTGACTGCATCCGTATTTTTTTCCAGCGATACATCGATTCCCGCCCCCTCCCCCTTCTCCATCTAGATACTACACACATATTGTAAACTTTGACAAACGCAGTGATCGGTTCTGTCACGATGTTAAAAAGTTTGCTAGGCCTGAACTGCCTAAACTGACACTCAAGAGTTAAACTAAGAAAGCTTTATTGCGCAGGTCATAAAACAAAAAGTTCTTATCTGAAAGTGATTTATTGCGCACGCGTTACATATTCCAAATTCCTCTCTTTCTTTGTTCGGCAGCCAACTTTGGCAAACGTAGCTTTCATTATCAAAATGTAACCAATTAGTTATTTTCTGTTTCATTTACTTTTATTATTTTATTATTAAAAGTTTGTTTATTAATTAGAATTCTTAAAGACTTTTACTTTTCTCAATATCTCAAAAGATATGTGGAAGGGAATCAGCCACGGTCCATTGATCTCAGATATCAGGGCGTTTTTTCCCCTGACAACTTGGTAGCAGAGTTTTGGTTTTGATGATACCAGCTGAGATGGTTACAATTTATGGCTGTATTTTCCCTTCATGCTATCTAAAGATAACCGACTAAGCCTAATTAGCAATGTCGAAAAAAAAGAAAAAGAAAGACGGGGCGAGCACAGATGGATCAGCTTCCTCTGACAAGGAGGCTCCCTCGGACACAGAGAAGCAAGATCAAAACGTGCTTCAGGAACAACAAATTCCTTCAGGTGCCGAGCCAAATATGGGAGAAGGAGCTACAGGACGCGACATCCACAAAACAAGGTCAGTGGTTCCTCCTTCTAAAATATCTCCAGGAGATTATGAATTTTTGGGGGCCAAGCCAAAACTTCCCACTCTGCCAGAGCCACTCCATTCCCAGACCCTCACAGATTATCAAACGATTGATGAATGGCAACTGCCGGCACAGGAAAAATCCTCCCACGCAGAAAGCAGATTTTATGAAATTCCCCCAGATGATGAGCAAGAAATGCAAAGCTATCTTGATCAAATAAAGCTGTTTGAAAAATATGCTAGGGAGGCGAGAGCGTGTTTTGAAGAGATAAGGCGAAGTAGGAGAAGCTCCCCCACTCCCAAAATGTCTGAGGACGCCATCTTGTCTTCAAAACAACAGCCTAAGACACACCCCACAGAGTTCATTGGTCAATTAGAACAAAGAGACATGTACACGTCACCGAGGTCACGTGGTCCCTTTGAGCCCATTGAACTTCCGCATACGTATAGAAAGGAGAGGCAGCCAAAAAGTGAAGCTGCACTGCCATCTGCTGGCGGAGAAAAATTATTACAACAAAAGATAAAGCAATTGGACCAGATTTTTAGAGATCTATCTATGAGTTTTACAGAAGCCCAAACTTTGCCATCAAAGGTTAAGTCTTCAACACCCCCTGGCGGTGCGGAATTCTCCCTAGATGAAAAAAGGCAAAGCCAAAGGCGAATTCGAGGAAGCCAATTTGATGTTGCCACGCAAAGGCCAATGATGCAACCCCAGCATCCCCTGATTCAACAACCAGCTTTGCAACCAGAGCAACAAATCGTTCCTCAGCAGGTATTCACAGTCACCCCCTTGACTGGTGAGTCCAAATTAAAGGAGTCAGGAGAGAATTATAAAGCCTGGGTCAGTGAAATTGCACTCTTGCTTCGAAGAGAAGGCACATATTCCATGGTTTTTAATCCTCCTCCTCCACCGTGGACGCCTGCAATAAGAAACCTCGAAAACAGAGCAATCACGACTTTACTCATGTCAATGGAAATTGAGATCCAAGGTATCTTTCCACCTGATGCAACTGCCCAAGAAATATGGGCTATTTTGGAAGATTGCTACAGGCCCGTTTCAATTGAATCCTCATGTTTGCTCATGTCTGAGTTCCATGGTTCGAAGTTGAAACCTGGTGAACGAATTGGTGGACATTTGACCAAACTGAAAAGAATGAGAAGTGAATTGAGACAAAATGGCCATGTAATCGATGATATCCAAATGATTAGCATCATCATTAACTCATTGAATTATGAATGGAAAGATGCTGTTGCAAAGATTAACTACGTGCCTATTGCTCAACGCACAGTTAACCACGTTTGCAGACTTTTAGTGGAAGACGAAGCTATCAGGTTAGCTACCCCACATCTGCAACGGCCTCCAGCACCAAAGGCTCCAGCCAGACGTCCCTTCCGAGGAAGAGGCTACGCTCCAAGGATGCCAAAGTGCTACACCTGCAACCGTGTGGGACATGACACCCGGGATTGTCCCCAACGAGTTCCAGCTCCCGCCACGTACCAGCCCAGAGGAACAGATTCCAGAGGCAGAGGTAGAGGTAGAGGCGGAAGACAAGGTCGTCGTGGTCCAAGGCGTGATCCACAAGCTCCGCTTGCGACACTGGCCATAACCAACGTTCCACAACCTGATCCAAAGTTCGACAGACGTCTTTTGTGGACTTTAGATAGTGGAGCAGCTGTGCACGTTACCCACAGAAGGGAACTTTTCACAGAGATGGGCGAACCAGAGCCCGAGTATCGAGAACTGTATTCCTTCACCAACCACACTTGCAAGGTTATGGGAAAAGGAACTGTTTACATTGAAGAGCTCGATACACACATCCCTGATGTTTATTACATACCTTCAGCAACCAGTAATTTGCTTAGTCAAAGTCACTTGTCTAGAGAGTTAAAGTTCCAGGTTCACCACCTCGAAAAAGCAAGTTACTTAGTTAAAGATGGTGATATTGTTGCTGAAACCATGCTGATTGGTGGTGTTTATTACTTAAAGCCAAAGCCTAAAGGGCAAGCACAGGCAAGTATGCAAACTCCAAAAAGGCACAACGCAGACCCAGAGAGAGTTGTCCCAGAGAGAGAAAGCGTTACTGTGCCAAAGGCTCCTAAAGCCAACAAACAAAGAAAACAGAAACAGATTGCTCAGAGCAAGCCTGAGGGTCCTCATGAAACTGTTAATGTTGAGAATTCACTAACTGGTAAACCTTTGCATTCCAGGTGTATTCACAAGTGGCACAGAAGATTGGGGCATGCCAGTTTCCGTGTTCTTAGAAAGATGCCGGAGTTCGCAAAAGGTTTGGATCTAAAGGGGTGTAAGGTGTTTTTGGATTGTGCGGTTTGCAAAAAGGCTAAATCCAAGGCGGCTGCAATTCCCAAACACGCTACACGCCGGTCAACACGCATTTTTGATTTGGTACACACTGACATAGTGGGTCCTTTCCCACCAACACTTGGTGGCAGAAAGTATTTTTTAACAATTGTAGATAATCATTCTAGATATGGATTTGTATATCCTATGAGAGAGAAATCTGAGACCTTTCAGATCTTTAAAGACTTTGCAGCGTTTGTTTCTACACAATACCAAGTTCGCATCGCCAGAATCCAGAGTGACCGTGGTGCAGAATTCATGTCTCAGCGTTTCCAGGACTGGATGCGTAAGAATGGAATTCTTCATCAGACATCTGCTCCATATACACCGGCTCATAACGGAGTCGTAGAAAGAAGACAAGGGGTTCTACAAACCATGATGCGTTGTCTTCTGGAAGATGCCAATCTCAGTAACGCATACTGGGGTGAAGCAATCAAATATGCAAATTACATTGTCAACCGTACTTGGAGCAGTGTAATCAATCAAACTCCTTTCTACATGCTGTATGGCTACAAGCCTGATCTCAAGAACCTCCACATTTTTGGTTCATATGCTATGGTGAACACTCCCTTAAGTCAAAGAAGAAAGGGAGGTACAGTAGCAAAGAGACTGAGATTTATGGGTATTGATGATAATTCAAAATGGTACAAATTCATTGATACTAAACATGTGATTGTCATTTCACAATCTGCTAATTTTGAGGAAGATGTTGACTGGTCCAGGATTCATTCCAATGATCCTGAAGTTTATTTTCCTAGAGATGGTGTTCCAGATGCCACGCAGCCTGATGACAATTTGCAGGCAGATATTCCTTCTACCAGTTCTTCACAACCTGATGTTCCGTCTTCGCAAGCCGCGGATGCTGATGCTAGCGACGAACGTGAGGACGAGGATGATGATGATGAAGAAGAAGACTGGACTGATGTTCCTAGACGCTCCAAGAGGGCCACAAAAGGAATCCCTCCACAACGTTATTCATGGCAACTGACAAAAACACCAGTACCTTTGATTTGCAACGTTACTCTTCCTCCTGAGACACTCACACAAATCAAACAGCTTCCTGATTCAGAACAAGACAAATGGTATGATGCAATGCAGGATGAAATGGACAGTTTGAAGAAACTTAATGTATTCACACCTGCAAAACCTCCAGCAAACAAGAAAGTCATTGGCACCCGATGGGTCTACAGAATCAAGAAGAAACCAAATGGTGAGTCTTTATACACAGCCAGACTTGTAGCTCAGGGTTTCGCTCAACGTTATCCTGAGGACTACACAAACACTTACTCACCAACAGTCAGAATTGAAAGTGTAAAAATTGCTTTAACCACTGCAACTATTCTTGGTTTAGAAGTTTTTCAATTTGATGTGGACACAGCTTATCTACATGCAGACCTAGATGAAGAGATCTACGTGAGAAGCCCTCCAGGATTCCGAAAGCAAGAAGGGGATACCTGGTTCCTGAACAAAAGTCTTTATGGTTTGAAACAGTCAGGTTTAATGTGGTATTTATGTCTTACTGACAAACTAAATTCAATGGGCTTTATTAAGTCCGAAACTGTTGAATGCGTGTTCACAAAAAGATCTAACAATGCATATGAGATAATTCTTGTTTATGTTGATGATATTGTTTATATTGGTCCAAATAAGAAAATGAGTGAGATTTTTGCCAAAAGTTTGCAGAGATACTTCACACTAAAATCTTTAGGACACATTAGCACTTATTTAGGTGTTCAAATTGAAAAGACACAGAAGGGGTTTAGTTTTTCACAAGAGGAGAAAATTGACCACATTCTACATCATTGCAACATGAAAGATGCTAGCACAACAAAGACACCCATGCAAACAGATTTTCACAACTTAACACATGAACCAAGTCCTGAGTTCGAGGATCAAACACTTTATCGTTCAGTCATTGGTTCACTATTATACATTAGTAGTTGGACCAGACCTGACATCGCACTTAGTGTTAATCTTTTATCACGACACGTAGGTAAGGCAACACAATTTCATTGGTCATGCATTAAGAAGTTGTTGAAATACCTGAAACACACTAAGCACATGAAGTTATTGCTAGAACCAACACACACTGATCAACCAAAGCTGATTTGTTTTGTTGATTCCGACTGGGCGAGCGACAAGAAGTCACGCAACAGCACTTCTGGTTACATGATGTTCCTAAATGGTTGTCCTGTTTACTGGCAAGTGAGAAAACAGTGTTTTGTTTCATGTTCATCTACTGAAGCTGAATATGCTTGTGTTTCAGATGCTTGTAATTCTCTAACGTGGTTTGATGCTTTGATCACAGATATCTGGACACGTCCGATTCGACCAATCACTGTGATGGAAGATAATGTATCTGTTGTTTATATTTCTGAGTCACATTTTACAGGTTCTAGGTCCAGACACATTGACATTCGTTATCAAAACACAAAGCAATTAGTTAAGCAAGGTTTTGTTAAATTGCAATATGTTTCTACACATGATCAGATCGCAGACATGCTTAACAAACCACTCGCCGCAAATCAACACGAGTATCTGCGAAAGAAGATGTGCCTTAATTGATGATTTGATGACGTCAGCCCAGACTAGCAAAAGAAGGGGTGTCACGATGTTAAAAAGTTTGCTAGGCCTGAACTGCCTAAACTGACACTCAAGAGTTAAACTAAGAAAGCTTTATTGCGCAGGTCATAAAACAAAAAGTTCTTATCTGAAAGTGATTTATTGCGCACGCGTTACACATTCCAAATTCCTCTCTTTCTTTGTTCGGCAGCCAACTTTGGCAAACGTAGCTTTCATTATCAAAATGTAACCAATTAGTTATTTTCTGTTTCATTTACTTTTATTATTTTATTATTAAAAGTTTGTTTATTAATTAGAATTCTTAAAGACTTTTACTTTTCTCAATATCTCAAAAGATATGCGGAAGGGAATCAGCCACGGTCCATTGATCTCAGATATCAGGGCGTTTTTTCCCCTGACAGGTTCAAATATTTTATTATTTGAATTGACATATAGCTGCGATGTTCCACTGCCGTGGATTTTGGGTGGCGCGCAACAAAAATAAAAATACGTAGAAAATAGATAATACGTAAAACCGCACAAACGCTTCATAATAAAAATGTTTGAACCAAGGGTCCTAAAATATTAGAATACCTTAAACTCCTGCTCGGGAACAAAGCTTGATGCATAAATTATGAAATTCAGGTATTATGACTATCAAAAAAGGGGAAGAGGAAGATATCCCCGAAGGAAAGAACGGGAGTTCCATTATATAAAACCCTTAATAAGGGCAGGAATGTCATGGCCTCGGGGCTCAAGTTTTGACTGCCGTATTTTTCGGAGTATAAGACGCACCTTTCTCCCTCAAAAAAGAGGCTGAAAATCTGACGGGGGACAGTACGCAAGATATGAAGGAGGGATGGGCCATGGCTCTGCCAGAAGACAGCGGGGAGGAAGTAATATTGAAAAGACTCAGGTCACAAAAATAAGTATATTTGAAACATCATTGCAATTGTTGATATAATTTAATTGTTGGAAGTGACATGAGATGATTGAATATATGGTTGATACAATGTAAAACAAAATGCTGCCAATGTGGATCTCTTACTTTTTGGTTTTTTCTTCTGTAAAAGTTGAGAGATTTGGGGGGATTTCTACCTTTCGCACGATGTAACTGTCAAAAATTTTTGTATACCTATTTACCCCTTCCCGTAAATGTTTGTAAGAACTAATAAAATTCTTAAAAAAAAAAAAAAGAGGCTGAAAATACGGGTGTGTCTTATACACACCGAATACAGCATTTTTGGCCTCCTGAAACCCAGCCCCCTTGGCCAAAATGGCCGGGCGTAGGTTGTAGGTGGCCTAATATTACTCCAATTCCCGACAGTAGAGAGTAGGGAGAAGTGCCTTTATTTGTTATTGCGGGATGAATTATTTGAAAATTCCCATACCTCCGAGAGCGAAAAGCATGTGGCTGAATGGCGGTCCGATATCATCTATGAAAAATATCCGCTTCGTGTACAAGGAGAGGAACTGGCCGTAGTAAACTTCATCGAAACTGGAATAATGCAATAAAATAAATTTTTTTAAAAGAGATATATATTTCTCATCAAACCCTTCAAACAATTGGATGTGTCACCCCAACAGAGAAAACTCACCGGATTTCAATTCCAAAACAAGAAGCGTTGTAGTTACAGAGAGTTATTGACGTATGGCCACAATTGAGTATGTTGCCAAGTGAGAAATTTGCTAAGTGAGCTTTGCCCCCTTTTACGACTCTTCTTGCCATGGCCGTTAAGTGAATCGCTGCAGTTTTAAAATTGGGAACTCGGGTTGTTAACTGAATCTGGTTTTCCCAATGGACTTTGCTTGTCGTAATGTCATAAAAGGGGAATATGTGATCACGGGAGCCACTGCGACCGTCATAAATTTGAGTCAGCGACCAATCCTCTGGATTTTGATCACGACCGGGTCGGAGTGCTGCAACGGTCATTTACTGTGAAAAATGGTGGTAATTGAATTACTGCTGTTGTTAAATTAGTGGTTTATTAAGTGATTTTCAATTAACCTCTGAGATTCACTTGCCATCTGTGCCAAGCAAGGTCACAAAAGGAGGCAAAACTGACTTTTAGCAACTGGCACCTAAATTTTTGGGCTGAATTAGGGCTGTAAGCAGCAAACTATCTTTCATAACAGAAGAACGATGTAGCACGAAGCCAAATTTAGCGGTTTACTTCTATTCGTCCGTTCAGCCACGATTCCGTCTGAGCTCCATTGTCCACCGTGACAACTCGATTAATGTTAATCTCAATTTATTTTCAAGGGCTTTTTCACATGCCAAAAGGTGGACTGAATAATAAATAGTTTTATGTGTTTAGATTAAAAGCTTTTAAAAACGCAACGGTGAGGTTTTCCGCAGACGGTCTTTATAAACAGACAGAAAGAAAAGTTTTGTTTTAATTCCCGGAAAAGCCATTGTTGATACCGACATTTTTAGTCAACTAAATCTATGGCATCCCCATATATTGGAATATGTTTTTTTTTCACCAGACTTTTTTTTTTCTTACATAAAATTATAGGCATACGTTCACATAGTTATTCTTCTTTTTTACATTCATCGTTCTTATGCATTTGACGTTCTGTTTACAGGATTAAAACATACTGTTTGGGTTGCTTTGTTTACCATCCCTCGCCTGTTTTGAAACCACCTTATTTTTCCCTTTCTTTTCTCCCTACCTGCCTTCTCTACTTCCTTCCTTCCTCCTCTCCTTTCCATTCCTTCTTCTCTTACCTCTCCCCTGCTTCTCCCTTCCTACCCTTTCTCCTTCTCTCTCTCTTCCTTCCATCTTCCTCTCACCTCTATCTTCCTTCCTTTCCTCCTCTCCTCTCCTCCTCTCTTCCTTTCTTTTTCGGTTGTTGTAGGTATCTCTTCCAGCTCTTAATTTTTATTTTCTTGGGGTGGCATTTCTGCAAAGCCAAAAATAACTTGGTATCATTCCTGGTTCCCTTTCCTTCTCAAAACTATCCTAATTATGTTCCCCCCCCCGCTTTGTATCTTACTTTTGAATGTATACTTATATGCTATTATTTTCTTTTCTACTCCCCCCCGCTCTTCTGCCCCTTTTCTACTTAATGCCATATCGTCTAGGTTCCAGGAATATGTTTACTTACACTACAGCTCTGGGATAGGAGAGGGCCAACAGCCGGCTGACCAATCCAACCACAGTCAAAACCACCAGGTTGACATTTATTTCCACCGAAAAGACAATTGGCTGCTTTAAGAATCCGAGCATTTTACAGAATAACCTGGGAGCATCTAAAAAAAAAGGAAAATCGGTCCCATTCGGAAAAAATAAAAATCAGGCACACTCTCAAAACTGTTGGAAAAGTTATGTTATTCAGACCAGTCAGCCATCCACAGACACAGAGAGATAAAGATCTTTCACCATCATTGAAAATAAACAATAAAAACATAAGGAAAGAAAAAGACCACAACACCCGCCCCTCTAGCTGCCCATAATTAGATAAGCAGGGATTAACTCCAGACTATCAAGCAAACAATAGTATCTTAATTGAGGAATTACCAAGGAGAAAACCACACCTGCAAGGCAAGCTACTGTATAGAAACAAGAGAGCAAATCCCCGCGCTCACTAACATTGGTGATGTACCTTAGTAGGGTAATGAAAAGCCTGCAATGAAACAACCGAGGGCAGAGGGCAGCAAGGAGCCCGGTTTAACCCTGAGCTACAGGGATAGGTGGCCCAAAATGCCAAATGCAATCTAAATATTTGGCTGATTGAGCAACAAGCCATAAGAATAATAACAGGGGAGACTGACGGTATTTGGGAGATAGCAGAAGAGAAAAAACTGGAGAAGCTAACAAATTAGAAAGCTATGCAATGCCTTTAACCCCATACAACCACAACATCTGCCTTTCCTGGGTCCTTGATACATGGATACAGATACAGAGTAACTAGGTTGGAAGGGACCTTGGAGGTCTTCTAGTCCAACCTCCAGCTCAAGCAGAAGACCCGATACCCTTCTGAACACATAGCTCTCACATCACTTCTTAAAAGCTTTCGGTGATGGAGCGGTTATTATTGAAAGTGTGTTTATGAATATTCCATTGGCTGAAAAACTGATGCAAATCCTACTATTCAGATTGTGTATCCTTCTCTTACTCCTCCTTTTCTCCTTCCTCCATTCCCACTCCTTTTCAGCACTTTTGACATTACCTGGTTCGGTCATGAAACGTCTGCAAGAAAACAAACAAGCTCAAAGAGCACCAAGGACCCCACAGTCCTCCTCCTCTCCTCCTCCTCCTCTCCCCCCAAACCCTACTCCTTTTCAGAACTGATGACATTAATGCCAGATCCAGTCTAAACACAGTTCTAGGCTGCATCAACAGAGGGACAGAATCAAGATCACGTGAAAAGGCGTCAGGATATGGACTGCTGAAATTCTCTCTGGGACAAAGGGAGAGCTGGAGATTGCCCGTGTGTATTCCAGAAAACGTGATTTCTAAAGTCCGCGTAAAAATCCAGTAAAATCACCCCTGAGCTGGAATGGAACCGGTAAGCGATGTTGGTCTCCGGGGTGATCCGATCTAAGGGAGATGAGCTGTATTTATGTTCCGTGTCCTCGTTTTTCAGGATGAGGATCTTCCACTAGAACGAAATGCAAGAATTGGGAATTCCAGATATCGATGCAAGCTACGAGTGACGCGGCCCCTAATTCAAAATGTCGCTTGAAGTCTACGACCCCCAAGTTGTGAAACCGGCTGGCAGCGTTTACTCGACACGCATAACGTTCTGGTGTGTTTTAGGGGCTGTAGCTTGGGGGGGGCACTTTGCCTGGTTCATCTTGGTGCTTCGCCGGCATCCTGCCGTCAAGGGCTGTTATTTAACACCCGGCCGTTATTTAACAGTTTCCTCAATACTGTCTCTTAAAGCAACAACCGGGACCCTATAATGTGGAAAGGTAAACTTTTAAAGGACTGCTGGTCCTTCTTTCGCCACTAGACGGCACTGTTCTCTGTAAACTCACCTGCAATAGGCGAACTGCTCTGGAATTCTCCAAACCGCTAAAGCTCTTTCGTTGCATTGTGCCTTTTGCATTTTCTTGTTCTATTAGCAGAAATCATGCAGCTGTGTTGCGTGTTGTATTTCTTGCTCTTTTTAAAAATCAAGCTTTTTTCACCAAAGGGACAAAAACTCCTGACCCCGCGGTCAGAAAAATGGGTGCTTTGGAGGCCAAAGTTTTTTTGAGCCCAAATTAAAAACCAATAAGGGGACTTGATTTGGGATGAGGGGAAGGGGGGAATTTCATGCTTAAAAATGGCAATTCTTGCTTTTTTAAAAATCAAACTTTTTGCACCCAGAGGAGGAAAAACCGAAGTTGGTTTTTTTCCCCTGTGGGATTTCCCCTTGTAATTCACCGGGAAGCATAGAGGGTGGGGACACCAAAGGTCCACCCCCTCCTAACCATACCCATGGGCTAGGAATCTGTTGGTGAGGTCGTTTTACTCTCCGAATTTGAGGGGGCCTAACCCTAACACTAAGTTGGTTCCCCTCACCCCCCATGGGATTTCCCCATGTATTTCACCAGGAAGTGTAGAGGGTGAGGACTCAAAAAGGCGACCCCCTCCTAACCATACCCATGGGCTAGGAATCCGTTGGAGTGGTTGGTTTTGCTCTCCGAATTCAAAAGGTTCTAACCTTAAGTTGGCTTTTTCCCCCTGTGTGATTTTCCCATGTATTTCACCGGAATGTAGAGGGTGGGGGACTCAAAAAGTCGACCCCCTCCAAACCATACCCAAGGGCTAGGAAACCATTGGTGAGGTCTGTTCTGCTCTCCGAATTCAAGGGGGCCTAACTCTAACCCTAAATTGGTAATTTCCCCCTATGGGATTTCCCCATATATTTCACCGGAAAGCTTAGAGGGTGGGGACTTGAGAAGTGGACCCCCTCCTAACCGTAGCCATTGGCTAGGAAACCATTGGCGATGATGATGGAGTTAACAGAAGCGCTTAAAAAACAAAACAATGGAAAGGCTCCAGGCCCAGACAGGTTGCCGGTGGAATTTTACAAGACGCTCCAGGAATCGTTGTCTCTTCCGCTATTAGAAGTTATGAACGAGGTGATGTCAGACGGCAGGATGCCCAAATCGTGCTCAGAAGCATATATTACGCTTTTGCCAAAAGAGGAGGTGATCTATCGCAAATTAAAAACTATAGACCCATCTCCTTGTTAAACTCAGACTATAAGTTATTTGCTTCGATATTAGCAGAAAGACTCAAAAAATACTTACGTTGTTTTATTCACCCTGATCAAAATGGGTTTCTACCAAAGAGACAAATTAAAGATAATATGAGAATAATTCTGGACATTTTGAGTATTATGAGGCGCACCCCGAAAAATAAATGGCTTTGATGTTTTTAGATGCACAGAAAGCATTTGATCATGTGAATTGGTAATTTAACAGAACCTTTCAAAATTGAAAAAGGAACAAGACAGGGGTGTCCCCTGTCTCCATTATTGTTTATCTTAACCTTGAAGTTATTGTCTCCGTTATCCCTGCAAGGTCCAGCTCCCCCTCATTAATGAGTTGGGCCACGAGGGTGGTTTACCCCTCGTGGAAATGTGCCCACCGGGCTACCGTGCATTTCATCAGCTGCGGGCCCTCGGTAAGGGTGGTGGGGTGGCGGTAATTATACGGGAGAGTCTGGAACCGAGGGAGTTCACTGTGCCACAGATATCCGGGTGTGAGTCTCTTGGCGTGAAATGGGGTCCAGGGAGGCAGTTGGGCTTGCTGATTGTATACTTGGCTCCTCGCTATGCATCAGCGGCCCTGCCCGAGCTCCTCGAGCTGATCGCAGAGACGGCGGTGGAGACCCCCAAACTCCTGGTTATGGGGGATTTCAACCTGCCGTCGACGGGTGAAGCATCCGAGGTGGCTCGGGAGTTCATGGCTTCCATGACAGCCATGGACCTGACCCAACTAATTCAGGGCCCCACACACGAGGGTGGCCGCACGCTGGACCTTGTTTTTGTCTCTGGACAGTGGACGAGTGATCTGGGAATAGGGGATTTGGTTATTACACCCCTGTCATGGTCAGATCACTCATCTCTCCGGCTCGACTTCCCTGGCGCTACCCCTCACCTTGGGGAGGCGGAACCAGATTGTCCCAGATGGTTCCGCCCCAGGCGCCTGATGGAACCGGATAGGTTCCAGACGGAGCTTGGGCCACTTCCTGTAGCCCTGACCCGCTCCCGGATGGAGGACCTGGTGGCCGCATGGAATAGTGCGGCTGCCGGGGTCTTGGACCGGGTTGCGCCTTTGCGGCCTCTCCTGCGGCAACGAACCACCCTGGCCCCTTGGTTTACCGAGGAGCTAAGGGTGATGAAATGCCACAGGAGACGCCTAGAGAGCAGGTGGAGGTCCTCACGCTCCTAATCTGACCGAACACAGGTAAGAGCCTATTTACGGACCTACCTTGTGGCACTAAAAGCGGCCAAATGTCGACATTGTGCCGCTCTTATTGCGTCCGCAGACAACCGCCCTGCCGCCCTGTTTCGGGTGACCCGCTCCCTCCTATTACAGAGGCCGCGGGAAGCCCCCTTGCAGGGTAGAGCAGAGGAGTTTGGGGAATATCTGCAGGACAAAATCGCTCAGATCCAGAGTGAATGGGCCCCCCTCAGTGGACCGGGGGGGACGTCAGAAGCGAGTCTTGAGGGACCACGCTGGGAGGAGTTTGACTCTGTTGCCCCCGAGGATTTGGACAGGTTACGTAGGCGACTGCGAGCCACTACATATTTACTGGACCCGTGTCCCTCCTGGCTTGTACTGGCATCCTGGGAGGTTACACGAGGCTGGCTCCTGGGTCTAGTGAACGCTTCATTGGGTGAGGGGTCCTTACCGGCCGCCTTGAAAGAGGCGGTGGTGAGGCCCTTACTCAAGAAGCCTTTTCTGGACCCGGCGGAACTAGCTAATTATCGTCCCGTCTCCAACCTTCCCTTTTTAGCGAAGGTTGTAGAGAGTGTGGTGGCACAACAGTTCCCACGTCACCTGGAGGAAACCGATTATCTAGACCCGCGCCAGTCCGGTTTCCGGCCCGGTCACAGCACGGAGACGGCCTTGGTCACGTTGGTGGATGATCTCTGGAGGGCCAGAGATAGGGGTTGTTCCTCTATCCTAGTCCTATTAGATCTATCAGCGGCTTTTGATACCATCGACCACGGTATCCTATTGCGCCGGCTGGAAGGGGTGGGAGTGGGGGGCACCGTTTTGTGGTGGTTCTGCTCCTACCTCTCCGACTGGACGCAATGCGTGTTGGCAGGGGAGCAGAGGTCAACCCTGAGGTCGCTCACTTGTGGGGTGCCACAGGGGTCGGTCCTCTCGCCCCTCCTGTTCAACACATATATGAAGCCGCTGGGTGAGATCATCCGTGGTTTTGGGGTCGGATACCATCTGTACGCTGATGATACGCACCTGTACATCTCCACCCCGAACCACCCCAACAAGGCCGTCGAAATGATGTCCCGGTGCTTGGAAGCCGTTCGGGTCTGGATGGGGGACAACAGACTCAGGCTCAACCCCTCCAAGATGGAGTGGCTGTGGCTACCGGCGCCCCGGTTCAACCAGTGGACTCCATCGCTGGCCATTGGGGGTGTTCAACTGCCCCCCGTGGAGCGGGCGCGCAATTTGGGCGTCCTCCTAGATGCCCGGCTGTCGATGGATGATCATGTGGCAGCCGTGGCGAGGGCGGCGTTCCACCAGGTTCGCCTGGTGCGCCAATTGCGCCCCCTATTGGACCGGGACGCCCTTCGCACAGTTACTCATGCGCTGGTGACGTCCCGTCTGGACTACTGCAACGCCCTCTACATGGGGCTCCCCTTGAGATGCACCCGAAAACTACAGCTAGTTCAGAATGCGGCCGCGCGGGCTATCATGGGGTGTACTAGATACTCCCACATAACACTTCTCCTGCGCGAGCTGCACTGGCTACCTGTGGTTTTTCGGGTGCGTTTCAAGGTGTTGATTACCATCTTTAAAGCGCTCCATGGCACAGGACCTAGTTACCTGCGGGATCGCATCCTACCCCATACATCCCTGCGACCAATTCGCTCTCACAGGGAGGGACTCCTCCGGGTGCCATCCACCAAGCAATGCCAACGGGCGGCGCCCAGGAGTAGAGCCTTCTCTGTGATGGGCCCAACCCTCTGGAATGACCTCCCCCCCGATATTAGAACCACTACTGACCTCTGCTCCTTCCGTAAGAAACTCAAGACCCACCTGTTCCAATTAGCTGGCCTAGCCCATTTATAGTCCCATCTCTATCCTCCTGGCAATTATTTTACTCTGGGGTAGTTTTTTAGGGGTAGATTTTAATGTGTTTTTAATTTTTTAATTTTAATTATTATTTTACAGTTTGTATGTCGCCTTCTCTATTTATATGTATTTATATTGTGTTTTTATTATGACTGTACACCGCCCCGAGTCCCTTAGGGGAGAGGGTGCGGTTTATAAATTAAATAAAGTTTATAAATTAAATAAAGTTGAATAGAATACGTGGGTCAGATGACCTACAGGAAATTAAGATTAGGTATTATGAATATAGAGTACGAGCATTTGCGGATGACTTGGTTGTAACTTTAACCCAACCGGGGAAATCAGCTACAGGTTTAATGAACATAATTAATCAATATGGTCAAGTATCTGGGTTTAAAATAAATCTAGGAAAAACAAAGATGATAGTTAAAAATATGACCACAAATCAAAAAGAAGAACTAGAAAGAGCAACAGGATGCGAGATAGTAGAAAAGGTTAAATATTTAGGAGTCTACATTACAACAACCTCAAACGGGAAATTATATAAGTATAATTATGAACCATTATGGCATAAAATACAGTTTGAGATGAATAAATGGAAAAAACTACAATTGTCATTGTTGGGAAGGATAGCAGCAGTAAAAATGAATGTTCTGCCTAAGTTTCTATTTCTCTTTCAAATGATATCTATACTTAAAAAAAGATGCAAATTTGGAAGAATGGCAGAGAGGTATTAATAACTTTGTCTGGGCGGGGAAGAAACCAAGAATAAAACTTAAAATAATGCAAGACATACGGGAAAGAGGTGGTTTGAAAATGCCCAATTTAAAATTATACTCTGAAGCAGTTATCTACGCATTAATAATGATCTAGTAATATTTCCTTATACATTTTAGGGACCTTTCCTTACATAATTGGTGTTTTCTTTCATACTTTTGGATTTCTAATTTCTGTTTCTGTTAGTTAGCAATTGCTAAAACAAATCCCACGTGAAAAAGTATTCAAAGCCTTCTTGATTTTAATTGTCAATTTATTTATTCCTGCACATTGTAATATTTATTCATTTTCATATCTCTGTTTTTCCACTGTTGTGCAAACACAATTCCAGCAGCTGCTAACGTGTAAAATTAAATATATATTGAACTCCCTTTCAAAAAGCCAACAAAATATTTCTGGTTTTAATTCCATATCTTGCTTTACCATTACTTCTAACCACTAACTTGATTGTTGGGTGAAAACAGAGGTCCCTTCTGTTACCTGTAGTGTAGTCCTCAGCTTACAACCACAATTGAGTCCAATATTGTTTTGGTTCTTCTGCAGTTAGTATTATTTAACAGGATGAAGAGGCAACAGAGTATGACCGCTAGGACAGTCATCTTTCCTATGTAAGTAGCTGTTTTATTGGTTTGTGTGCTTGTTTCATCCTTAATATAGTAGTGTAAGCAATTAAAGTCTTGCTTTCTGTGTCTATCCTTTGTGCAGGTTTTTTGAGCAAAGTAAATTGATAAGGTGGTGTGCAGAAGACCGGCAAGCCAGGGATCCTTTCTCTGTAAGTAGCTGCCTTTATTGCTGGGTGTGGTGTGGTCTGTGCTGTGTTCATCCTTGAGATAGTGACGTGCAAGCAATTAAAGTCTTACTTTCTGTGTCTCTCCTTTGTGCAGGTTGTTGGAGCAAGGTAGTGAGATGGTGGTGCAAAAGACGCAAAAAAGGAGAGTAATTTTCCTTTTCTATTATTTTGTGTGCTGGTTTCATCCCAATGCAGTGCCTGCAATGAAAGAGTTCATTTCTGTGTCTCTTCTGTGTGCAGCCCATTCATTGGAGTCCGTGATACTGAAGACTGGCAAGAACAGTCATCTTCCTTCTGTAAGTAGCTCTTTTATTGTTTTTGTACTTATTTTAATCTTATTGTAATTCATCCATTGGGGCAAAGAATTCAGTGACATCGTCTTGGCCACTCCCACCCAGTCACATGGCCGGCAAACCACTCCCACCCGGTCACATGGTCAGCAAGCCACTCCCACCCGATCACATGGCCGGCAAGCCACTCCCACCAGGTCACATGGCCAGCAAGCCACTCCCACAAAGTAGGCCACACCCATAGAGTAAGTTCCAAAAAATTTTGAAACCCACCACTGAGTTAAAGCCTCTGAATGTACTAAGAGAGGAAAGGGTAACTCAAACCTGGTTCCAGTATGGACAGTTACAAGCTAGATGGAAAAAAGATCAGACAATTGGTATTACGCAAAATGAGGATAGTCTGCTAAAACAAATTAGGGACCAGAGTCAAATGCACATAAAAAGGTTGTATAATATACTGATAAAAATAGATTCTGAACCGAGTTAGTTAAAGACTGTATGATAAAATGGGCACAAAATTTCGAAGAGTCAATAATGATGGAAACATGGGAAAAGATTTCGGTAACAAATGTAAAATTTATGCAGGCTCAGAATTTGAGAGAGAATTTTTGTAAGATGTTGTATAGATGGCATTTAGATCCCAAAAAATTATCTTGTATGTATCCGAATTTACAACCTAATGTTGGAGATGTGATTGTGCTAATGCTACGTATTACCATATATGGTGGACTTGCAAAAAAGTCAAAGCATTTTGGATAAAAATATGGTGGGTTATTCAAAATATATTTTAAAAAAGGATAAAGTTCACTCCCCAATTGCTTTTGTTAGGTATAATTACAGACTGTACAGTTATAGAGACTAATTTGATTTTGAACTTAACGACAGAAACAAGATTGTTGGTGGCGCAGTACTGGAAGCGGGAAGAATTGCCTACTATTCAAGAATGGACGCTAAAAGTAATAAATCTAGCAGAGATGGCCAAAATTACAGCATACTTGAAGGACCGCTCAGATGAGAAATACAAGTTTGAATGGAAAAGATGGATTGACTATATTCAAAATAAATATCGGACTAAAAAATTTCAATTAGCTTATGAGTTGAAGGCACAAGGAATGTTACAATTTACCTAAAGTTAGCTTAACAAAAGGGGAATTAAAGCACAAGAGGAGGTAGGATGTCAAAATCAGTTAGCTTATGTTAGCGTATGATGGTTAAATGTTTATACCCTGTATTTTGCTCTGGGAGGTTGGGGGGAGGGAGGGGGGAGGGAGGGAAGGGGAAGAGGGCAATATTTGTAAAATTCATTAAAACTTTTAATAAAAAAGAAAGAAAAGGATGCAGATATAAATAGCCTTGTCTTAATCAGCAGAAATGAGGACAAGCAAGTGGGATGAAACCGGCACTGACAGATATATAAGCTCAATCATTGGATTTTGAAAGACGTGGGTTTCTTCAGGATTCCGCAAGATAACTTGCATCATAATGTCAAGATTTAAGCCATTAATGAAAGCATTAATCACCCCGTGGACTTCGTCCCTCCTTTACTCTTCTATTTCTCTAATTAACACATGGTTGGGACAGTCCTACCTGAGAGCAACCCACACACCTCACGGACTATAAACTAGCAGGCTTAAGCCATAAGAAGACTTCGACCTCTCTGGTACCGAAACAGCCTGCTCTCTCTCTCTCTCTCTTCCCATGGAGGTGGAGGCAACCTTGAGCCAAGCGCTGTGGATGCTGGCCCTTCCCTTCAGCGCCTCGCTTGCGTTTTTACTTCTCGGCTGGACCTTTTACTATGACTTCACCAGGACGCAAATCCCGCTGGGAATCAACCAGGGGGCAAAACTGCGCCTGATGAATTTGAGCATGAGCCTCATCCTCAGACTGGTAAGCGTCTCCTTCCCTGGACTTCCTCTGGCTTTGCTTTCCCTGGTTCTGCCTGGCCAACATGGGCCTTGGCTGGCTGAGCCTGAGGGTCCGGGAAGGGCTATTGGCAGAACTTGTAGGAAATCCCAAGAGGGGGGGCGCAAATAATTGGTTTCTGCAGATTGCCTGGAATCCCGCAAGCTTTGCCGCATTCTTGCCCTGATCTGGTTGTCGGCCTGTAATGCTGCCTTCCCCACCTCGAGCGGAGGAATCCCACCCACCCCTCCCTCCATTTGCAGCCCCCTCAAATCTCTGGGGGTGAGCCGATGGCCCCCTTCATTGAAAAGACGGCACTGTTACCTGCATGCATGTTGAATGCTTCCCATGTCCCAAAATGTCTACAGGCTTGGACAGCACAGTGATTGCCAAATATTTCTTCTGCAGTATTATCACTTTCATTCTGTTTTATGGGGATGGGTGGAAAAACGACTTTGGAAAGTTCTTTCTAAGAAAGAAGCAGCGGGAATCAGCTTTGGAGCGCATCCCTATGAATCCTTCATGGGTTAAGGGTGGATCTCTTTCTTATGTTTTCCCCCTGAGCAGGCCCTGATTCTGGAGAAACTTGGCATCTGCCACAAATACGTCATCTGGAGGCAAGTCATGAACGGGATCCCCCCAGGGAGAGCCCCCGACCTGACCATCAAGGAGATGCTTTTTGAGGCGGTCCCCGTGAGGGTCTATTGGCCCAGGAGAGCAGGTGCTGAGCCCAGGCGAGGACTGGTCTGGATCCACGGAGGAGTGGGCCTCTTTGGGAGCCCCCGTAAGTCCTGCAAGAGTTCTGTTGCAGGAGGGTCAGGCGGGTGTTTGAGCTCAGGGGTCCATTCCTCTGCAGCCTCCAAGGACCATGGGGGAAAATGGGGTGCGCTCAGATAGAAACCTACACGTTGTGACTGGGAGAAGTGGGGCGTTCTCACCTGAGAGCCAATGCAACCCAATCCTTGTGGTATTTCAGGAGCCTACGAAAGGTTCTGCCGCTTCATCGCCCGGGAAAGTCCCTCGGTGGTTGTGTGCATCAGGTAAGTGGGCTCCAGTTGTCTGCGTCACATGACTGTGACTCCCCCCGCCTCCCTGGGAAGTGGCCCCATCTTGTGCACAGGAGGCCCTTCAGGTGCTAATGATGCCCTTACCACCAGAGCAGTCTTTGAGGGTGGGGAACCTATAATGAATCAAGAAGAAGAAGAAAATACAAAGAATTGCAAGCAAAAGTAGAATGACTGCGGCCAAAGAAAGCGAACGCAGAACCAACTGCAATGGGCTCCTTGGGTGCAATCCCAGAGCAACTGGAGCAGCCCTTGAACACCGGCAGAATTGACAAAATCACCTTCGGTCGATTGCAAAACCGAACTTGAAAGAACCGACATCTTAACAAAGATACCTTTAAAACCATCAAAGAATATTTCCTTGTCCCAGGTCTTTAGAAAGGACTCGATGGGTGGATAGAACGGCCAAATCCAGGCTAAATAGCTGGTTGACTAAGCAATGAATCCACAGTCACAATAGGAATAAGAGGGAGGCCGATGCGCTTGTAAGGTTCTTCTTTTGGCTCCTCTGTTGCTGTAGATACCCCTTGGCACCGGAGCACCCCTACCCGGCTCAGCAACTCAGCTGCTACGCTGCCGTGGCGCACTTTCTGAAGAACGCGGGGGCCTACGGGGTGGACCCCCAGCGGGTCGTGCTGGCTGGCGACAGCAGCGGAGCTGCCATTGTGGCTGCCATTTCCCAGCAACTGGTGATGAGAAGCGACCTGCCGCCTGCCAGAGGCCACGTGCTGCTCTACCCTTTCCTCCAAGCTCTCGATTTCAACCTGCCTTCCTATCAGCAAAACCACTCCGTTCCCATATTATTTAAGAAACGGGTTATCCATCTTGGCATGCTTTATCTTACAGGAAGGAATGTCAACGTGGATGAAATTATGGGCAATGCCCACGTTCCCCAGGAGCTCAGGGCAAAGTACCGGAAGTGGATCAGCGCAGAACTCATCCCGGAGGAGTTCAAACTCTCGGCTCACGAGCCCTTTGTACCCCGTCCGTTTTCAGAAGATCTTTACCAAGCGTGCAAAAGAGCGTTTGAGCCCACGTTTTCCCCGCTCCTGGCGGAAGATGCCGTCCTCCGGCAGTTTCCAGAGACTTTGCTTCTAACCTGCGAGTACGACGTATTCCGAGACGACGGCCTACTCTACAAGAAACGGCTGGAAGGGAACGGCGTGCCTGTCACCTGGCATCACCTGAAGGATGGCTTCCACGGGATCTGCCTGCTGACCGGTTTGGGGCCCCTGGAGTTTCCCAGTACCAGGAAGAGCATGGAAAGCATAATCCAGTTCCTGCAGCGCTTCTAGAAATGCATCAGCCTCATTCCTCCACCTTGTTTTTCCTCTCCTTGCCCCACAGAGGCTGACCCTGTGAGTTCATCCAGTTGTCCTGCCTATCTGGCCTGAAGACAGCCCACCAACTGTCTCCTTCCCTTTCATAGACCACCACTCGGGTAGACTGGTCTCAGTGTTGGGTGCCGTGCCATGACAGTGCTGCCTTTCCCATTATGGGGAAGGAGGATCTCCCAAGTGGTGGGCAGTCGAAGGGCCCGAGGAGCACGGCAGGAAGAGTGCCCAGATGCCCAACGGTTGCAGGCTCCATCTCCTTCCAGACAGGGACTGCAGCTTACGGGAGAATTGGTTCGGTGGAAAACCCAGTGCAGCTGTTTCAGGCAATCTCTACTCCCACAGGTAGTGAAAATGAAGAACAGAAAGAAAAAAAAAGATATGGCGGCCGGCTTCCTGTGCCCCTTCCGAGCTTCAGTAAACACGCAAACCACCCATCCCGGTCTGCTCCTTTCACTTCAGAGGCAAAGGGGGAAAGGCAGGGAGGGGTGGGGGCCACAGAGAGGTGCAAAGGGTACGGCCGTGCTGGCCTGAAGGAGGTCCTTGAGGCAGGGCTGGGCAAGGAGGGAAGGCTCCTTTGGTGGGTAGGCAGTAGATACAACAAGTCCTAGGGAGAGGGATCCCTCCAGAGGGCCACAAGCGGGCGGTCCCTGCTGTGGGACCCTCTGCCACTGGGGGCAACCGCTGCCTGCAGGAGAGGAGGAGAAGGAGGAGGAGGAGGAGGAGGAGGAGGAGGAGGAGGCAGAGTGAGTAAAGAAGACCCACTTTAGACCCCAACCCCAGCCTGAACCAGACCAAACAGCCACTGATTCCATCTGGTAGCCAAGAGACCTACCTGAGGGGGGTGCACGGAGCCCCTCAGGCAGAGTCACCAAGTGGCTTAACTTCCTTTAGAGACAAGCAGCCTTTTCCCTCCCAGTGTTGCCCAGAGCTGTTTTAAATCCATGGTGGGACTTTTACCCGAATGACATTGTGAGATATAAAACCCCCAAATCCTCACAAGGCAGAAAAGAAGTATGGCTTACAATTCAAAAGTTTATTTTGAGAGTGTTTGCAAAGGGAGCCTCCGATTCTCTTCCCAAGTTGGAGTGAGAACGAGCAAGAAACAATGCTCCAGCTATGCGTCTTATGCCTCCTACACAACGCATGCCATGCCTAGGAAGCCTCCCCCCCCCCCACTGTCTTCAGTCACTTCAGTAGTCATTTCTTCACTCCAAGGGGTCATCGTGACCATTCCTACCCAGCAACACTGTCTTATCTTGTTTGCCTGTAGCTTCGCCCTGGCCGAGTGAACTTCCTACCTAGCTGAATAGTGGCCTTGCCTCGGGCGTATGTAAGCCATCACCTACTCTTTTACGGAGTACATTTTGTGGTTAATTTGCAACAGTAAGAACATCATAGCTCAGTCAGGTGAGGCAAATGAGGCACAGCCTCACCGCTCTCATCATGAAAAGAAAAAAAATGTAAAAGGAAAATTCTAGAGGCTTTTTTAAACAGTTAAGCAGAGTCATCCATGGAAGCCAGGCAAAGAGCTATGCTGTAGCACACACACTTTCCCCCAGTCTCTTTCTTTTGGAAGGCTCAGATTGGCTCCCCTCCAGCTTCTCTGCCTCTCCCCTCACCCCAGCCTGCCAGCAGGAGGTGAGTGGGTGGGCTTTATTGCATTCCAGGCATTTCCCACCCAGACAGCAGGCTGCATTTGCAATAGTGTAGGTGTTTGGGGAAGCCAGCAGGGGAATGGGGGGGGATGGCAGAGGAGCTGCTTTCAAGCCACTGGAAAAGATATCTAATCCAGCTTCTGTGTGTGTGTGTGTGTGTGTGTGTGTGTGTGTGTGTGTGTTTGATAGTGAGTGAGAGAGGGAAGGGGGTAGGAGAGTCCTATCCAACTTCTGTGTGTGTGTGTGTGTGTGTGTGTGTGTGTGTGTGTGTGTGTGTTTGAGAGAGGGGGAGGAAGGGAAAGAGGGAGGAAGGAGGGAAAGGGAGAAGAAAAAGAAAATGAAAAAAAGAAAAATTATTTTGCAAAGAAGAAAAACAAATGCTGTCACTTTAAATCGGAACTGAGCATGCCTGGCTGTGGAATTCTGGGAGTTGAAGTCCACAAGTCTAAAAATATTTGAAACCCACCACTGTGTCAGTGCCTCACCAGCCATAAACCTCACCGCACGTCACTGTCATAGCTTATCAATACATTAAACACTTTTATAAAAGTGTTTATTTCCTTCAACTTCTTGAGGATTTTCTTTATAGGAGGGCATCTCTATTCCGTGTGTGAGTGTGTGTGAGTGTGTGTGTGTGCGCGTGCGTGCTCACTAAATGTGACTCCAGGAAGAGTACAGCAATAAAAACGGAACATAATCGTCTCTGTAAAAACAACCAGGAAGGGTGACCGGGCCGGGAGGGGCTCCAGAGGGCAGATGCCGTAACAGCAAAGGGTTTTGCCTCTGTACCCCACCATGAGACACTGGAGAATCCCTCTCGGGGGGGGGGGGGGGGGAGCTGGAAGCTGAAGGGAATGGGGGGGGGGTGTGCCACGTGGGGCTTGAGGGAGATCACCAGCTTGAGGGAGCTGCATCCGGGAGATGTGGCCGCAGCCCGCAGAATGAAAGCATCCCACGCCTGTCCTTCCAGTTCAGCCCCACGCTGAGTGCATGGCCAAGGAAGAGGTAAGTCGGGAATGGAGGCTGACCAGTCAGCTGGGTCTGATTGGGAGGGAGAGCCAAAGAATTTCAGGTGCCCGGAAAAAGGAAGGCCTTGCGTTTCTCTTGAGGGCCCCAGATGCATCTCCACTGGATCACTGGAAAAGGCTCCCCATTCCCAGGGGGTCCAGGGAAATTCCCCAAACCCGGTTTGCTTGGGACAAAGCGCTCTCTCTCCCGAGCCCTCGGTCTCCTCTCTCCCAGACCTCGATGCCTCCCCTTCCCCTCCCAGCCTCCCAGCCCCTCTCCAAGGCTCCCTGGCTCGGCTCTCTCGGAAGCCTTTGGACAAAGAGGGGCGGGTGGCAAGGAGAAGGACGCCGCGGAAGGGCCCCCCTCCCTCAAAGGAGGCTCTGTCTGTTCTGGCAGCCCTGTCCCAAAGGGGAACTTTCCCAAGAGCTTTCCCAGAAGCGCCTGCTGCTGCAGCGAAGCATAAATTTCCTTACGGACCGGCTGGGGATCAGAGGCCCAGAAGCAGACGCCCACAAACAGGTGAGTTGCCAAACCTGCTTTTCACCACTATCCGCGCTGACATTTTTATTTCATTACAGTTGCAGGTATGGACCTAAGACAGAGTGGCCAGGGGGCTTGGGAGGGGAAACCTTACCGACTGGATTCACGTACACGCATAAAGGTAAAGATAAAGGTTCCCCTCGCACATATGTACTCATCGTTCCTGGCTCTAGGGGGCAGTGCTCATCTCCATTTCTAGGCCAAAGCGCCAGGGCTGTCCACAGACGTCTCCGTGGTCATGTGGCCGGCGTGACTCAACGCCCCCGAAGGCGCACGGAACGCTGTTCCCTTCCCACCAAAGGTGGTTCCTATTTTTCCACTTGCATTTTTCACGTGCTTTCGAACTGCTAGGTTGGCAGAAGCTGGGACAAGTCACGAGAGCTCACTCTGTTACACGGCGCTAGGGATTCGAACCGCCCAACCTTTCTGATTGATAAGCTCAGCATCTTAGCTGATATATAATATAATATATATATATACTATATATATATTATATATAATAGAGTATATATACTAAGGGGTGGAATAAAGGAGAGCCTATTTCTCTCCCCAATGGATCCTCTGTGCAAGAAAAGAGCCTCAATATCCTGGAGCCACATTTCTATTTGTCCCCAAACCTTCTATGTCTGGGGCTCCCGTCCATCGGTGGGGCCAGCCAGTGCTTCTGCAGTTAACACTTTCGCTGGCTCTGCCAGGACTGGTCACCCCTGGCATGCCTCTTCTCCTCTGCCTGCTGACCTGAAGAAGGTTGGGCTCCCCAGATCTCTCCCGCAGGCCGTCTTTCAACAGGTGCGGCCATCAGAGAAGCCCTGAGGAACAGCAGGTTCGCTGCCAAGGGGAGGCAAGGCAGCTTCCCCAGGCTCAGTTCAGCCCACCTGTGGGGGAGAAACGGAGCATTTATCAACTCAGGGGACCAAGGAGAGCAAGAGGGACCCCCTCGGCCTCTCCTCGGCTCCCGTTCGCTGCACCTTCCTTCCCTTTCCACTCTATGATATTCTATTTGCATACAGGTAGTCCTTGACGTAGGATCACAATGGAGTCCAAAATCTCTGCTGCTCAGCAAGACAGTCGTTTCATAAAGACAGGCCAGTCACCAAGCATCCGAAATTTTGATCACGTGACAATGGGGATGCTACCATGGTCGTAAATGTAGAAAAGTCACTTTTTTTTTTAAACAAGGGTAAATAGGTATACGAAAATTTTTGGCAGCTTTCATACTGCTGGTAGAGATCCCAGCACGATACTCACTTATGTAACATTGTACAACAAATTTATAGAAGAAAACAGTAAACCAAATCTTACTCTATATTGTTAGTCTTGTGTTCCTACATGTTTCTCTTGTCGTTTTCTAATATATCACTTTTTTTCAGTGCCACTATAACTCCGGTCAATAAATGAATGGCTGTAACTTGAGGACTACCCATATAAGTATTAGATTAAACTTTCTCCATCCAATAATGTTATAAAACCCTACAAGGGTCTCCATCCTCAAGGAACGGCAGAGAGCTGCGTTCAGGGTTCTGCAGTTGAAGGGAACCGATCTTCCTCTGACCATCCAAACTGAAAACTCCGCTTGGCTTCAAACTCCTTCAGAGAGTTTTTCTCTCAGAATCAACGTAGAGCCTCCTCTTACGAAACGTGGCTCAGAGCAACTCACCTAGGGCAGAACCTGCCTCTGCAGCCCATAATTAAGGGATAGAAACGAATGAACGCTCTCCTTTAAACTGCAGGAAGTATCCAGTAGAACGAGGGAGAGGTTGGCCCATGGCTTCATCAAGATTAGAAGGATCTCAGAGGAGTCCTCTTTGTTAAGAGTTGGCTTATGAATGCCATAAAGGTGCCAAGTGCACAATTAAAACCGTGAAAAGAAAGGCATCGAGCTGTGCCCATCTCCCGCTGTTTAAAAGGACGGCCTGAAAACGCAGCCCACCCAGACCAAGATCAAAGGAGACCGAGGGGTGACCCCTTCGTCCAGATCCTTGACCTTCCTGTGGAGGTGGAGATGACTTTAAGCCAAGCACTGTGGATGCTGGCCCTTCCCTTCAGCGCCTCGGTTGCATTTTTACTCCTCGGCTGGACCTTTTACTATGACTTCACCAGGACGCAAATCCCGCCGGGAATCAGCCAGGGGGCAAAACTGCGCCTGATCAATTGGATCGTGAACCTTCTTCTTGAACTGGTAAGCCTCCTTCCCTGGACTCCGGACTCCCTTTCCGTGGGTCTGCCTGGCCGGCCTCGGCTGGGCCTCCCGAGGGTCCAAAGGGAAAATTTGCAGCATTGGTAGGAAATCCCAAGAGGTTTTCCAGATGGCCTGGAACCCCCCCCCCACTCCCCTTTGCCACTTTCTCGCTCTCCTCCGGTTGTCTGCTGCCTTCCCCACCTCCAGCCAGGAAACCCACCCATGCATGCCTCCCTCCCTCCCTGCTGAGGGGTCCCTTTGCAGCATCCCCCCGGAGAGCTACTGTAGGCAGGGCCTCCTGGGTCTCCGAAGGGCTGGGATGAGTGCAGAGCCCCCAGGCCCACTCACAGATCCCTGGACTGCTGCTTCCCATTTCCCTTTCCTTGGCATCGGGCATCCTTTTCCAACTTAAGAACACAGGCGGTGCCCTGATGGATTGGATCCTGCGTTCTGCTTTCGCAAGGGCCAAACAACCACTCAGGCGTATCCCGGCAGGTGGCCTTGGCAGCCCATTGCCATCACAGCCATGGTGACCAACATTTATGACCACTGGCCTTGGATGCAAGTCTGCATGGGGTCCGAGGAAACACTGCCTATAGTTGGTAAAGCTGTTGTAAATTAGGATTTTGTGGAACAAAGAAAACCCAATACGAAATATCCATTTAATTGGAACTGCCAAAGAAATCTGATGAAAGGTGGGGTCCCAAGCCGTGTAATTAGTCCATTCGGTTTGGGTACCCACAATACCTTTCAACGGGAGAGTTTGAAACTGTGGGGCAAAGGTCATTTGCCCAACCCCAAGAGCCTCTGGACTCCCCAAGGTATTCGATGCATCTGATTGGATCCTTCCATTCGCTTCCGTGACTGGATCTGGGGATCCCATTGGATCAAATCCTCCCGTGGCTCCGAGGTGGAAGAGGGCAAGGTGTGTCTGTCCCTGTCCTCCGTGCAATGAAGCCAGCCGATTTCTCCTGCAGGGGAGAAGGGGGTCTGCCTCCTACCCGAGCAGGCCGGAGGGACCGTGGGCAGCCTCTCTGGGGTGAGTGCTGTGGGTGGCCACGGAGGGCTACAGGCGGGCCAACTGCCTCCCGTGCCCACAACCTCTGCGGGTGTTCTCTCCCCCACTCCCACACACACATTGTGATTCATGGAAAAGAAATGTTTTTTTCTTTCAGAAGGAGAAGAGGAAGGGAGCGAAACCAACCATTCCGGCAACGTCTCCCCTGAAGGGAACTCGCTTTGGGTGGCCTCCGCATAAACGCTTCACGCTTTGCCCAGTTAGACTTCGGATTCCTTGTTTTTTTTCCCCTTGAGCAGGCCGTGATTCTGGAGAAACTTGGCATCTGCCCCCAATACGTGGTATGGAGGCAAATGATCAACGGGATCCCCCCGGGGAGAGCCCCCGACCTGACCATCAAGGAGATGCTTTTCGAGGCGGTCCCCGTGAGGGTCTATTGGCCCAGGAGAGCAGGTGCCGAGCCCAGGCGAGGACTGGTCTGGATCCACGGAGGAGTGGGCCTCTTTGGGAGCCCCCGTGAGTAGCACCTGCTGGTTGGCCAGAGGGGGCTGAGGTTGAGGGGCGGGTGCAACAGGCCCAGGGGGTGACTGGATAAACAATTGATTCTCTCATCAATCAATCAACCAAATACAAAGGCTCTTTTGAAAGATCTTGGATGTTAACATGTAAGCAGATGAGAGGCCTTTTCTTCTCAGGTTTTCATTGGCAAGACTTCCTCACCATTTTTTCCTTTTAAAAAAAATAAAATAAATTGTCCGTCTCCCTCTAACACACACACACACACACACACACACTTAATGGTACAAATAAAATAGTTTTCTATCAGTCTTTTGTAGCTTTCAGCTGGATCTTAGCATGAACATCCATTTACTTCTCCAAATAAGACCATCCACATTTTAATACTCAGCTGTCGGGGCCAGATCAAGGTTTCTTTTGCTTTTGCCTTTAAGCGGCTGAAAGGCCCCCGAAAGTCCTCGTCCCTTTTCTAAATACGCCCCTCCACCCTAGAAAACCTCAGCCTCCTCCAGGAATGCCTGCCTCAGCCTACGCATGGAGGGGCTGCTGTAGTGAGACAGTCTCCTCTGAAGAAGATCAGGGCAGCCATGTGTCTTCTGGTTGTATTTCAGGAGCCTACGAACGGCTGTGCCGCCTCATTGCCCGGGAGAGCGCCACGGTGGTCGTGTGCATCCGGTGAGTGGGCTCAGATTGGCTGCCTCAACGGAGGCTGAACTCCATCACTGGGCAGCGTTATGGCCTGCAGCCAGCCAGCCCCTCTCGGTTCCATATCTGCAGCCGGCTGGCTGTGCCCCATGGATGCTTCCAGTCCCCCCCCTCTGTTGAGAACCTTCCCTCCCCTCCCAATTTAAACTCTTTAGGGAAATGGGCATGCTGGGCGACCGTTCTGCAATCACTGCTCTGCTCAGGTTCCCCAAGGGGAAGGGAGCGGTGGGGGTGGGGTGGGGCGGAAAGGGACGGTGGCCTTTTTGGAGGAAAGAGATTTTCTGGACCCATTTTGGGTGGTTTTCAGACCAGGGCACAGCTCAAAGATGGTCTGCGTCACACTTGACCTTGGGCAGATCCAGGAGAGGGGCACCTATCCTTGTGCTTTGGGCACCATTGATTGCGGGGTTAGAAGTGGGGAGGGGGGTGGGAGGGTGAGGGTCTCCCCCAGTCTGGGCTTGAGAAGATGGCAGGAGCGGCCAGTGGGGCCAACCTCTTGTGCCCACGAGGCTTCCGAGACGGCCACCTTGCCCCTGGAGGACTGCAATGCGTTGCATCTGGGGCTGCTGCTGAAGACCGGGCGAAAGTTACCGCTTGTCCAGATGGCACTGAGATTTCGTCTCCAATCATTTCCATCTGCCCTGGAGGGTCAGGTGGAAAGGGGGCAGTTCAGGGCCCCTCAATTAAACAGAGTCATGATGGGGACTGAGGAAAGGTGCCTCCTCCTCCTCCCCTGCCGCAGCCCCTGCCCTCACCCCGGGGACCCCCACAGTTCTCCACCCTTGTGACCAACTGCCGGGATGCTGTAGCAGGCCCTGGCCCGCTCTCAATGGTGCCTCCCCCACCATTCCTATGGGTGCCCGCAGGCCCTGGCCCACTCTCAATGGGGCCATTTGGTCCCCTATGGACCTGAAGCTGCCGGCAGAAGCCACCAGTGCTGTTCCCTCCAGTAGGTGAGGCTGCTCGCCACTCAGCCACCCACGCTGCATTTAGGGAGGCTCCACCAACAAAGGCCGCCACCTGCAGGATGGCGAGAACAGCTCTGGGGCCCCTGGGGCAGCCTCTGCAGGGAAGCCCAGCCCCTGGGGCAGCGCCTGGGACCCCCCCACTGCGAAGAGCATAAAGGCCCTCTGGGGGTTGCTGGTCCTGAAGCTGGCTGAGCAGCAGCCGAGCCCTGCCAGTCCTGGGAGCCTGCGTGGACAGTAGGCCGAGGCCTGGGAGAAGGTCAAGGGCAGAAGCAGAGCACGGGCTGCTTCGGGGTGGCCCGGGACAGGCGTATGTTCGGCTTGACAACCCACACGTTCATTTAACAGCCACTTCAGGGAAAGCAGGGGATGGAGGTCTTTAAGCAAGGCCATCTCGATGAATGTCACTTGTGACCATAATAGGATGGCTCCCTTACAGGCACAACTTGAGGACTGCTGGTATGGGAAGTTGCAAGCAGGCAACAATAATAAATCCACAGTCACAATAGGAATAAGAGGGAGGCCGATGCCCTTGTAAGGTTCTTCTTTTGGCTCCTCTGTTGCTGTAGATACCCCTTGGCACCGGAGCACCCCTACCCGGCTCAGCAACTCAGCTGCTACGCTGCCGTGGCGCACTTTCTGAAGAACGCGGGGGCCTACGGGGTGGACCCCCAGCGGGTCGTGCTGGCTGGCGACAGCAGCGGAGCTGCCATTGTGGCTGCCATTTCCCAGCAACTGGTGATGAGAAGCGACCTGCCGCCTGCCAGAGGCCACGTGCTGCTCTACCCTTTCCTCCAAGCTCTGGATCTCAACCTGCCTTCCTATCAGCAAAACCACTCAGTTCCCTTGTTAATTAAAAAGCAGGCTGCTTCTCTCGGCTTGCTCTATCTGTTAGGAAGGAATGTCAATGTGGATGAAATTATGGGCAATGCCCACGTTCCCCAGGAGCTCAGGGCAAAGTACCGGAAGTGGATCAGCGCAGAACTCATCCCGGAGGAGTTCAAACTCTCGGCTCACGAGCCCTTTGTACCCCGTCCGTTTTCAGAAGATCTTTACCAAGCGTGCAAAAGAGCGTTTGAGCCCACGTTTTCCCCGCTCCTGGCGGAAGATGCCGTCCTCCGGCAGTTTCCAGAGACTTTGCTTCTAACCTGCGAGTACGACGTATTCCGAGACGACGGCCTACTCTACAAGAAACGGCTGGAAGGGAACGGCGTGCCTGTCACCTGGCATCACCTGAAGGATGGCTTCCACGGGATCTGCCTGCTGACCGGTTTGGGGCCCCTGGAGTTTCCCAGTACCAGGAAGAGCATGGAAAGCATAATCCAGTTCCTGCAGCGCTTCTAGAAACGCATCGGCCTTGGCTGATCTTCCCCCCCTCCACCCAAGGGTTTCCAGCTTCTTCTCCCTACTGCCAGGACAGGAGGTCCCTCTTGGGGGTGATTTCTCAGGGTCGTAGAATCAAGGCAGCTCATGTGGGTGACCCTTTTAAGCACTGCAGCGTATAACCATAATGCTGGGCATGGGGACTCAGGCAGGAGCACCAGCGTTTTCCAGGGAGGAAGAGGAGGCGCCATCCAGGGAGAGGCATCCTGAGGTGACTGGTGGAAGGGGGGGAGAGGTTCAGGGGAGCCCCACCTTAGAATCTCTGTGAGGTAAGAAGGTTGCAGCTTCACCTGGGGAGATCCCGTCTCTTGGGGCAAGCAACTACACAAATTGACTCCTCCAGTTTTCACACGTCCCTTTTGGGCCAGGCTACAATTTTCTGTCCTGCAGGCTGATGAACGCAGGTAAGAAATTCAAGGAAGTCAAGGAACTAAATAAATTTATTTTAACAATGTGTATAAATCCTTCTGCGTTGGACCGCCAACATGTTCACCATAGGGGAAAAGTTCCCAAGGTCTTTTGGGGGCTGCAGACCTGTGGCAGGGAGGTTGCAGACCTGCAGCAGGGAGGTGGCCTGATATACCTTCCCCCCTTAATGACCCCCATTCTTAGCCAGCCTTCCCTCATGCCCCAAAATCTGGGTTAAGTGAACGGATGAGGCACAAAAGCCTTCGAGGGACGGCCAGATCCACCCAGGCGGGCTAAGGGGATCCTTGGTCTAGAGATCCACCAGGCGGAAGAACTCTTTCCTGTGGGGAAATGATGGGCTGCGTTTCTCTGCCCCCACACAATGGGGAGGAAGGAATGTCCTGAATAAGTCCTCAGTCTTCCCAGGAGTCTGTGATCCGAAAAGAGAGGGGCCGAAGCCCACTCTGTTGTTGTTGTCCCCCCCCCCGGCAAAGCCTGAACTTTGCCATGAGAAGCTGGTGATCTGAGCCTGAGAAGTCATCCGCAGCTCTTGCTTTTACTGCCTGTAAGGAGCATCTGTGCCTTTGACTTCAAAGCAGTGGTGAAATTTGAATTTTTTTACTACCGGTTCTGTGGGCATGGCTTCGTGGGCGTCGTATGACTTGATGGGCGTGGCTTGGTGGGCCTGGCAGGGGAAGGATACTGCGAAATCTCCATTCCCACCCCAGCCAGAGGTGGCGTTTGCCGGTTCCCTGAACTACTCAAAATTTCCACTACCGGTTCTCCAGAACCTGTCAGAACCTGCTGGATTTCATCCCTGCTGCAAAGTAGGTAATTGACCCGGTTTCGATATTGACCCTCTGGGGATGTCCATGTGTAGAACCGCCTCCTCGGTTGTTGGGAAAGGGTGTTTTTTCTCTGAGTCTTCACTGGAAAAACTCTGTTGGCCTTTGCCCTGCTTCCTTTTCTACTCCCAGGCCAAACTTGCCTGTTGCCTCTTGGCTTCCTGATCACTATTCCATCCCCTATGATGAGAAGGGCATCTCTCTCTCTCTCCCTTCGCTCTTCAGCCGTGCGGCTTGGGGTGGGGCACAGATCTGGTTTACTGTGACACCAAATGGTTCACCTTGGATCCGAACCGAGAGCAGATCATCAGATAATCAGTTAATTAGGACATCTTTCGGAAACCTGACACCAGTCATGTATCACAGCACACGGAGGGCACATTCCTTTCCTTTTGTGCCAGCTACATAACACGTTTTGCAACCTGCCTGAAGGATGAAACCGCACAAGGTGACGCAAAAGAAAGCAGTATAACTGCAACCAGCTGCCCTGCCAAGGATTTCACAATCTATCAGTTGCATCAGGCGGAAAGGAACCCTCAAAGTTGTCGAATATGCCATCCCTTTGGGTTCCTGAAGGGCGCCCAGTGGTGTTTCCATAATGGCTGCTTGAACCTCATAAGGTCAGCAAGATCAAGAGACCAAAAACTACCAGGAGTTTCTGGAATAGTCCTCGGAGCTCTAGGGAGACACATACATGATCCCGAGAGACAGCCAGAGATGCCCTCCAGTACAACGGAGACAATCGAGGCAGGATGGCTTGAGTTTTATTCCGGCTCTTTCCTCTTACTCAAGAGAGCTCCCCTGAAACCTTCCAGATACCAAACATCCCCCACCCCCACTGTTAGGGATGTAACCCTACGCTTGGCTTGGCAATGTATATAAGCTATGATTACTTTACTGTTACTTTAAATGCTTAAGAGATGTAATTGGTTTGTTACCTCAAGCAGCCATAAGAGGGAGCAAGAATGGCTGTTAGCTCTCTGTTTTGTTAGATGCTGATCGTGGATACTGTTTGATACTGCTCATGAGTTACTGAGACTTGCTACTGTTAGCTTATTTTGTGTGCTAGACTGACTATTTTGATAACTGAATTACTGAACCGGGTATGACTTGGACTGTTAACCGGACTCTGAATACCTCTATTTTTCTACATAGTAAACTACTATATTTTTATACTATTCAGTGTCTCTGTATGCTGGTTTGTGCGTGTTATTCCATATCACTCTCATTACGCTTCTCTGCATACTCGCTCTTCTAACGGGGAGCTTAATTACTTAACACCTACCCCTTTCTCAGCATCAGGCCAATGTCGCCTTGCACTAGCTACACTCAATTGCAAAACTTAAAATGCCTCGGATAATAAGGACAGGATTAAGTATGCTATCTGGGCTTTTGACACCCAGCTTGAGATTCTCTGTGGCTGCCATGTGCTCATCTACAGAGCAGCAGACGCTTCCCAAGGTCAATCTCCTGTGACGGCACAACTCCTCCTCTGGGGAAAAACCTGACATTTGACCCTGCCTGCCCCCCCCCCACATTACCCAGGAAGCCCTTTGCCCTTCGACGTAGGAGGAAAGGAGTCCTAGGTAGGCAGAGCAGCCACGATACACAACAGATTAAATTCCCTGGCAGAATTAGGTCAGTAGATTCTGAAGGCAGCTTAAATATTTTATTACCCAGATTAAGAATGTGATTGCAAGAAGACAATGGGGCAGGATATGAATCCTGCAGGCTTCAGCTCAGCACCTGATCTTCCAGGCAGGAATAAACAACGAGGCAGAGACATGGGCCTCCGCTGGCCTGGGGGAAGGTAGCAGGGCAGAGAGTACAAGCTTACAAGTCCCACTTCAGCTCAAACCACAAAGAGGCATGAAATAGTCCTCAATTTACCAACCATTCATTGAACAACGTTGATTTGAAGTTATGACAGCCTTGGAAAAAAAGGCTTACAACCTGTACTCTCACCTACGTCCATCCCACTCCCCCCACAAATACAAGATCACCAGCTGCCAGGGAGTCCTGCAAATAACCATCACATGGCCGTGGAACATGGGAACACGTGAGCCAACTGTCCAGGTTGGTGTGTGTGTGTTGGGATGGCTACAATCTCAGGGATCGATCACAAGTACCACCATCACAACCTCAAATGGCCATTGAATGGGGGTTGTTAACTGAGGATGGCTAGTACAGTTTTTGGGAATACGGATGGTGTTACTCACATAGATTTCCTTAAAGCCGGCACTAGACTGCAGCCTTCAAAGATTGAAATGATGATTCAGCAAAGCCCAGAAGCACAAGGAGAAAATATTTTGAGGGTCAGCCTTTCCTCGCAGGGCACCCGAGAGGCAACTGTCAGGTTGTATTTCCCCATCTTGGCCCCCACCACCCATGGGGGGCCTTTTCCTCCCAAAATGGAAGGGCCTCCCTTTGACTCAGCTCAAGAGACAGGAAAGGCTGCCAGGACCTGGCTGAAGAGGCAAAGCATGGAGGACTTTCATGGTGTGGCTGATGCAAAGAATTGAGGACGGGGAACAAAATGGCTCATTTCCTCTTGCCTTCATTAAGATAGCCTTATTTAGACTAAAGTTATGGAGGCATTACTTTTCACTCATCCCCCAGCCTTCCCCCGCTCCTGCTGTTGATTCCCTTGCGCTCTCTTGGTCAGCCCCCCCCCCCCAACATCTCAACAAACTGAGAAATTATCCTACAAGGCAGGCAGCCAATGCCCCCCCCCCCATTCGCTAGACAGGAGAGCCCTCTGGTGGATAGAGGAAGTACTACAAGCTGCTGGAGGAAGCCAGGATTCTACAGGACGGACCATTGAAAAACCTTTTTAAAGCACGGTGGTTGCCTGCTGGTTTGGGTGGTCTGCTGGTTGTGGCTCTAGGACAGAAGAGGCTCAGCAGAGTCTAAGAGGCTCAGTTCTGCAGCACAGAAGAGATCCTTGAAATCCTTCCCCATTGCGGATCAAGGAAGGACACACCTGTTCCACAGGGGAAGGGGTTTAGTTCCCGGGTCAGTGGCTGCCCACACTGCCTTTTTCCTACCAGCCGCCATCTTCCCAGGGCTCAGCGGCTGACGGTGGGCAGGCAGAGAGTCCCATTCTCAGTCCTCGTTTTTTGTTGCCCCGGCCCTGGAGCGAAGCGATGCTGCGTCTGATCCTAGTGGCCAAGCCCTGTTTAAGTTGGCAAGCGAACTCTCAACCCAGCCCACCCCAGATACCTGAACAGCCTCCTCCCCTCGTCCCACAGAAGGCTGCCCAGACCTGCTTCTTGCACCAGACGGTTTTCAAGATCTGGTGAAAACCTCAATCTGGATCAACCCGCAGATCTGCAGACAATAATGGGAACGTGCAGTTCCCGCAAAGGATTAGTGCGCCTGCCTGTGGTTTGCAAGGCTGATCCGTCCTTCCTGCTGAGGTGCAGCAAAACAGTGGCCCACCTGAGCAGAGACCACCTGTGGGTCTCTCTGGGCAAGGAGGAGGGGAAACCGACCGATTGATGGACTGAGAAAAAGCTACCCAGAGGGAAAGGGCCCCCATCTCTCAAGTGGGGACATGGGACTGCCAAGGAGAGGGCCTGAAGCTGGAGTAAGGTCTCAGAAAAGGAAGTGTTTTTTCCTGGGAGACCGGTCTACCATGGCAACCTGGTCTACTCAAATATGGCACAGAGCAACTGCTTCCACTTCTGCCTTTCAGCCCCAATCTTATCTCTGTTTCAAAGCCGAAGAGCCAGCGCTGTCTGAAGACCTCTCCATGGTAATGTGGGCGGCATGGCTAAATGCCGAAGGCGCATGGAATGCTGTTACCTTCCCACCAAAGGTGATCCCTATTTTTCTACTGGCATTTTTACGTGGTTTCAAACTGCTAGGTTGGCAGAAGCTGGGACAAGTAACAGGAGCTCACTCTGTTATGCGGTGCTAGGGATTCGAACCACCGTACTGCAAACCTCTCTGATCAACAAGTCAACGTCTTAGCCACTGAGCCATTGCGTCCCATAAAGGGAGACTAGTATAGATCTATACTATAGACAATAGCTATTTAGCTATTGTCATACCCTTCCGGGATTCAAACCCTGGCTACTTACATATTAGGTAGATGTATTAACCTCTACCTAATTCAGATAAATTCAACACAAAAATTGGGGATTGGCGTTGAAAGTTGAATGCGGAAGCAGTTGCTCCGTCTCATATTTGGGTAGACCAGGTTGCCTTGATATACCGGTCTCACTGGAAAAAACACTTAATCTCGCCCCTGGTATAGCCAACAAAGTGAGGCGAGCCCATGGCTTAGAGATTAATACATCCACCTAATATGTAAGTAGACCAGGTTTGAATCCCAGAAAGGTATGCCTGGCTGATGAGAACTAAGTAGCTTGAAATAGATCTATATTACTCTCCCTTTATTTATTTGGTGGTAAATATAAATTCAAGCACACCTCTGGGCTTATTCATCTACTCTTATCTACCACTTTACTGGAACATCTTATTATCACAATCAAGATTGTTCATTCTGCTAATGACGTCCGACTACTCATTGCTTCTGAATCTTGCCTGTGCGTGACCTCCATCCTTGCCAAGGGATGAGAGAATGGGAACTAAGCAGTTCTCTGTTGTTTTCTATGCGGATTGGGTTTTTTCTTCCAGTCTGCATCCATGCAGGGATTACATTAGCACACCTGCCCCTGAACTGGGGGAGCCTCACATCCTCTGTAGGGTGGGATGGACATGGCTCATGGCCAAAAAAGTCTCCATGTAAGGACTACAATCATGGTTATATTAGCAACGTATCACCATTGCAATGGTGAGGATTGATGAAAAAGAAGCAAGATGACGCATCAACCGATTTAAAAATCAGCAGAAGGTTGGGGATGAAACCCTCGTGGTAACCAGGTGGGATTTCGATGCCCAGCTAATGGCAGGAGAACTGCTGAGAAGATATTGGCCCAAGGAGAAGCCTGTAGAACCCCTGCCCTAAGGGGTCTATCTGGGCACCTGGACCTCCTCCTGCCAGCTGCATTTCCTAATCGGGCAGCCTTCAAGAGAAAACAAGGATGGACCCAGTGCTGCCTCCCATCACACCTCCCTCCTTGCTTTGTTCTTCCTGTAGGTGAAGCACAGGATGGGCGGGGAAGATCAGCCTCCCCTTATCAGTCCTGGACCATCTATTTTTCCATGGATCAGCCACTGGGCTCTTCACAGCCTCCACAGGCAGCTGGGCAGAGGAGGAGGACAACCTGTCCCAGGCGAGGCGCAATGGTATCCTACGGGAAGCGCCTGGCCTGCCTTCTTGTTGCAGGCACCGTCTGCCCAGCCATCTTTCTGCTCTCGGTCCTCATCCAGTATGGAGGAACTGTGTGTCCCCCTGGGATCGATCAACCCCTGAAGGCCCGGATCTGCCAGACACTGTTCATCACAGCGTTAATTTTGGTAAGTGTTTCTTTCATTCCTTTTTTCATGAACTGGACAGAAGAATTGTATTGATGTATATTCTTTTCTTATAAGATTAGGATTGGCCCGAATTCATGAACATCCACATCAATGGAACAGAAACAGTTTCTTGAAGCTGTGAAACTGACTGGTTCTCCCATCTGTCCATATTTGGAAACCTGAAGGAGGAGGGCTTCCCTCTGTAGAAGGCAGTATTCCCTCACTGAAGTCCTCCAGCTGGTCAAGCTGGAGGTCCGACTCCCAGTCAGTTCTCTTCAATATGATAGGGCACCTATAGCTTATGGAGCTACTCCACTTTGCAAAGTTTAATCCCCTGCCAAATCTATTCTGCCATAGCTGTGACCTACTACAAGCCTAACTCACTCTAGTTTGGGGCCTTGAGGTATGTGTTGAAGGGAGAGAAACAGGATGAAACATCACAACACTGAAATGCAAACTCTGCCTGACATCCAAATACAAAAGGCACAGGGCCTGGGTGGCCATACCACCACGCCCGTTGTTTCATTCTATAGGACCTTCTACCTGCTGTGGGTACCATGAGGGTGTAGGAATCCCAACTCTCTGCGGTAAAAGATGAAGGCGGCCTCCCAAAATTACATTCTCCTCTTCTGTGCTTTGCCAACAGGGAATTGTTTTAGAGGAGCTGGGTTTGTGCAGCGTCTTCGATGTGTTACGGCTTTGGATTAACGGAGTACCTCCGTGTAGGGATCCGTCCCTTGTCATTCAGAACCAGGACTTTGATGGGGTGCCAGTGAGGATCTACTCATCCAGAACGGTGCCAACTACGAAAAGAAAAGCTGTGCTTTACTTCCATGGAGGAGCAGGCGTTTTCGGAAGCATCGGTAAGGCCACAGAGACTATTCCAAGCCCACCTCGGACAGCTAAGCCAAGAGGGTTAGACAATGCCAAGGCAATAATAGCTGGAACCCTAAAAATTCCCATGTAATGGTGAAGCCCTTTCAGGGCGGTTGGCTACCAAAACACAACATGGAGATGTTCATGAAGTTGCCTGGCATTTCATCTCATTCCATGTTTCTCCCTCTCCGTGTTTTTCTCGCTCTCGTTCTCCCTCTGTCACACACAGACACACAGACACACAGAGTGGGAGAGTAATGGATACAACTATCCACACTAAACCAAGAGCTCTCTAGTGCTCCTACTTCCTAAGTGCAATGTGAGGGCTCTCAAAGCAGCTTTGGCCACCCAACCAGTCCTCCCTGCAAGATTCATACTTCTTGCTTGCCCCGTGTAGGCCTGGAGGCTTCCATCAACGTAAGCGAGACAAACAGAGCTTTACCTAGGCAAACGGTCACCAAGCGGCTGAAAAGAGCAAACTCGCCAAAACACGGGATTCCCTGTTTGCTGAGGGTATCTGAGCTGTTCTGAGGATGAAAGAGAGAGTTAGGGTTAGGAAAGAGAGAGGCTGCCCTCTGAGAAAGTGTCCCAAAAGCAGGAGAGCTGAGCAGTGACCGTCCTTGGGGTGACCGCTTGCCTTCAGCAAACCTCCCTCCGAGGCTTCGGGCAGAGAAAGAAAGGGGTTTGCAGGAGTGAATTTTCATCCAGCGCAACTCTCCGCTGCTCCTTTCAGATTCCTATGAAAGAATCCTGCGCCACCTGGCCAAAGAGGGGGATGCGACTGTGGTGGCCGTTGGGTGAGTGTCGCCTCTTCCCCTCTCTAACCTACAGCAGGGGTGGATGGGGGGGGGGTGAGAGCTAGAAAGGGTCCCTCCGTCCAGCTGCCTCCCAAGGTCTCCTCTGGGGATTTCATGGAAAGTGGGGGGAGAGGGAGGGAGTTTGGGAACAGCCAGGAATTGGCTGTACGAGGACAGGGGGGTACAGTGGACTTCCCAAGTGGGGAAGGGAGAAACTCAAAATGGAGCCTCCCGAGTGCTGTTTGGTGCAAGTTTGGGCAGAGAGAAACACTGGCAGGTTTTCAGGACTCTGACCACTCTACCTCACAGCCTTCACCCCAGAACAGGGATGAAATGCAACCAGTTCAGGCCGGTTCACCCCAACGGGAGTAAAAAATACTAATTATTTTTTTTAAAAAAGTTCCGATCACACATTGCACAGCCAAAAACAGGGGGGGTGGGGGCCTGTTTTTGCTCCCAGCAGGCTTCCCTGAGGCCTGCTAGGCCAAAAACGGGGGGGGGGGGCCTGGGAAAGAAAGAAGGAAAGAAAGAGAAAGAGAAAGAAAAAGAAAGAAAGAAAGAAAGAAAGAAAGAAAGAAAGAAAGAGAGGGAGGGAGGGAGGGAAAAGGGAGAGGAAGGAAGGACTACAAACCTGGCACTAGAAGCAGCTTCAGAGGATAATCCAGGACTGGAAGGGACCTGGAGGTCATCTAGTCCAACCCTGCTCCAGCAGGACATTGTTAAAGTGAGTTTCTGTCTTTTGATCCCTTAGTCACATAGTCACTACCTAGTCACAAGACTATGCCACGCCCACCAAGCCACGCCCACCGAATCGGTAGTAAAAAAGAATAGATTTCACCACGCCTCCAGAGGGCTGACAAATGCTAACATACGGCTCCTCCCTGAGGCAATCTGCACTGTGATTGGTTGCTGTGCGTCTGGAGGGGGTGTTTCCCTTTTTTCCCACCTTTTCCCCCGTGTGCTCTGTGATTTACTTCACGGTGCCCCTGTTGGCCTGACTACTTTTTTTGCTGTAAATATAGATGTAAATATTCATTTACCGTGTTTTTCAGAGTATAAGATGCACCTTTTTCCCTCAAAAAAAGAGGCTGAAAATCTGGGTGCGCCTTATATACTGAATACAGCATTTTTGCCTCCCGAAACCCTGCCCCCTTCACCAAAATGGCCGTGCATAGCCTTAGGGAGGCTTTTAGAGAGCTCCTGGGGGCTGGGGAGGACAGAAATGAGCAAAAACAGCCCATTTTTTGCTCAATTTTAACCCCCCCCCCAAGCCCTCAGGAGCACTCTATAAGCTTCCTAAAGGCTATTCATGCCCATTTTTTTTACGAAAAAGTACTCCTTTTCACGAAAAACGGGATGCTTTTTGCTTGTTTTGAGGGGGGCATCCCCCAGGAGCATTCTGCAAGCCCCCTAAAAGCTATTCATGCCTTTTTTGGGGGGGAAACGGGCCCATTTTCACGAAATACAGGCCGTTTTTGGGAGGTTTGCAGACTGCAAAAACTTTTTTTAAAATTTGCCTCCTCAAAACTTTGGTGCGTCTTATACTCTGAAAAATATGGTATATAAAACTAGAAATTCATGTAGGCATCTCAGACTTCATTTGGACACCTGCTGTGGGATTCCCTGGCATATCCTTCTCCAACAATTTTGTTGGGTTTTACTCAGGATTAATTCACAAAGTCCCTATTAGTTAACTTTCATAATTTCACATGGACATTTTTTAGATTCCACTGCTTAAAAACAAAAATTACTTAGTACTATCTTGAATCATTGGTTTTATAAAAACTCACTATAGTTGCAAGAGGGTGGTTCCATCTTACATATTATTAAAACAAACTGTTACAAAAGAAAGCAAGAACTGAATTCATAAATGCACCAAGAATCCATAATAGGTCATTTTCTGCTCCTTTTAGGTATGGAGTTGGGCCAGAGAATCCTTATCCAAACCAGTATGCCGAATGTCTGAAGGCTGCTGTCTACCTCATGAAACACGGGGAAGATTATGGCATAAATAGTTCCCGTATTATCATTTCCGGAGACAGTTGTGGGGCTAATTTTGCCACACGCATTTGCCAGTTACTGGTAGACCACAGAAATCTGCCCAAGGTCTACGCTCAAGCGCTGATCTACCCAGGACTTCAGGCCATGGATTTCTCATTGCCATCCTATCAGCAGAACTGCAGAATTCCCCTCTTGTGGAAGAAACTGGTTGCCTACTTTTGCTGCCGCTACCTTAACAAGTCGACTTCCTTTATAAATGATCTTCTGAACGGCAGCCATGTCCCCAAGGCCACCCGACTGAAATACCAGAAGTGGGTTAATGCCAACAACATCCCCCAACGTTTCAAAGTCAGGGGCTACACAGAACGAGACCCCCCTTTGTCCAATTTTAACCCTCAGCTGTACGAGGAAATGAAAGAGGTCCTCTCCGAGACCTTTTCCCCTTTGCTGGCCGAAGATGCGGTCGTCTGCAAGCTCCCTCAGACCTTTCTTTTGACCTGCGAGTTTGATGTCCTTCGAGACGACGGGCTGCTGTACATGAAGCGGCTGATGGACAATGGTGTGCCAGTCACCTGGAGCCATGTTGAGAGTGGCATGCATGCAATAATGGCCTTTTTCGGCTACGGCATCCTGTCCTTTCCCGCAGCAAAAAGGGTTGTCCATGATGTCACCAATTTTATCAGACGCTTGTGAGGCCAAAAGGAAACCAGGAGAGGGGCATCACCTCTTCATCTTATTCCTAAAACACAGAGATTAGATTCCTAACCCTAACCCTAAAATCCTAACCCTGGACCTGGGGGGGGGGGCTGGGGTGTCCTCCCCACCGGAATCCAGCTCTTAACATCAAAGGGACCCTCCAGTTCAGGAGAACTCTTGAAGAAGAAGGCCACCCAGCTGCTTCTCAAGGCAGATGTCCTCTAGAATAGTGACAGTAATTGTGCCAATGACCCCCACACACACCATCACCACCCTGATCTGGTGTGTGTGTGTGTGTGTGTGTGTGTGTGTATGTGTGTGCACCGGTCAGAGAGGGCCAGGGAGGGACTGTGCCTGGAAAAGCAAGACCTTCTCACTTGGGTCCCTTGGCCATTCCTGACAAAAGAAGTGCAGGAAGACCAACTCCTCCCAGGGGGCAATTTCACCATGACAATAGAAGAAAGTCCTCGGGGAGGGGGGGCTTGTCTGAATCCATTCTTTTCAGTGGAACCCCAAGGTCCAGTCCCCCAAAACCCATCAATTCAGCCAGAAACTGAGAGAGGCTGGGGTGGGGTCTTTGAGGAGGATGTGCTCCCCTCCAAAGAGACCGCCAGGGCAAATCCGCCTCTCACTTCCAGCCCACACCACCTGGTATTGCTTCCAGGGGTGCTGAGCAAGGGGACCCCCCTGGCTGATTGAGGCAGGGCTCCGGGAGGCCAGGCTGTGCAGCTGCAGAAATGCGAGAGGCCTGGTGCTGACTTCTCAGCCCGGGAGCCTTGTAATGATGCCAATCAGGGCACGGCCTCTGCTTCTCTGCCAGCATCAGATGCCTGTGGCCTGTCTCTGCCATGACTCAGCTGGGAGGGAAGCAGTTGGGCTGGGGAAGAGATGGCCTCTCTGAGACCTCAGGGAGGTAAACCAACAACTCCACAGAGATCCTCCGGCCTCTCCGGAGAAGGCACTGTGGTCACAAGGGAAGGGCTCCTCTGACCAGCAGCGGCCCTTCTCGGCTCACCCTCTCCTTCTTCTATTCCCCTGCCCACCAAAACGTACGTCAGGGCTTAGCATCTGGGGTGCCCAATAGCACCAATGATTAGATCAAGAAGGGATGGAGGCGGGCTGCATTGTTTTCACAACCAGGAATAGCATCTCAGCTGTTCAACAGTCTACCAAAGGGCCGTCTGGCTGGGGGAAACCAACTGCAGCCACATCAAGGAAAGAGGTCCCCCTGACCTCCAAAGGCTTGACCAGACACCAGCAGGGCACTCAAGGCTGTTATGGCCCTGCCTGCTCTGCTCTTGGCCTGGGCCAGTTAGGATGACCTGCCCCAGATAGAGATTCCTCCAGTGACTGACCAGCCTGTGTAGCTCTCCCTCCTTCACTGGAAGAGAATGACCTGTCCCTCTCTAGGAGGCCTTCTCCCATGTCTATGCCAGTGCTAGTTGGAGGGACTCTCGGGGGAGGGGGGTGTTTCAGGGGGGATGGTGCCCTTCTCTGCAACCATACAGCCTAAGAGGAAAGGAGACTCTCGGCAGAGCCTGGCCAAAGGGCTCCCTTACGATGATGATGCCCTTGGCTTCCTCCGCTTGCTCCAAGCAGCTCTAGTGGAGTGGAAGCCGAGAGGCCGGGAGAAACCCTGCAGCGTAGCCAAGCCTTTGGCCGACCCAAATTCTTGTAACCTCCAATGCTTCTCTTTCTGGAAAGATTCTCTTCCTGGTTTAATAAAAGTCTTGCCATATTTCCTGCCGGCATTGGGAATTCCCTTCCTGCCCTCTTTTCTCCTTGTTCCTCTCCTGTTTCAAGGTGGCTGGAAAACTACCAGACGGAGCCAGGCAAACACCGAGATGCCATATCTGTGTTTTATCAGCCTTTGTTCCCTGGCAAAGGAAACAGAGAACCTTCACTTGACCTGAAAGGACAAATGTCCCCTCCAAGGGTTTTTCTTCTGCCTTTCTGACGCTGGTGGAATCAGACCAGGCCCGGCTGCTCGCATTCGCGGCACTCCCTAACGCCCAATGCGCCCCCCTATTTCATCCTAGATCCCCAGGGTGACGTGCACAGACAGAGTTGCAAGGAAGAGGCGGCCTTGGCTAAGACACTTGCTAAAAGCATCAAGCATGTTGTTTGGTTACAAGTTTTTGTGCAGCGGTTTTTACAGTTAAGAATAAAATCACTGGTTATCCATTAAACATAACTAAATATTTCATTGAGCATTGTGTGTTCAAATTACCATTAGTATTCTTTCATTGGTGACAGCCCTTATTTCCTTGAATCCATGATTATCTATTAGGTAACAGTAAGTCTTTATAGAATTATATTATCGCCTATCTCTAAGAGATAAGAACAAGGATTAAATCAAGAGATTCCCATTAATTCATATGACACATTTCTACTTTCAGTTAACTATAATGTTTTCAATCATCCACAACTCCAAATATAATTTTCCACTGTTAATTATCAATCCATATAGTCATTAGATATTTCAATTCATATGTGTATCCATTGTTCATTACATCATCATTAATCCATTTAGTATAGCATAAATCTTTATGTTGTAAAATAGTCACTACCTACAATTATACCTAAAGGGCCGGCAGGGGAGAGGAGGGGTCGGATCTAGGGCTCCCCTGGTCCTGGCCGGCGGTGCTGCACGGGCGGAGTTCGTGCCCCTTCCCGCCCTGAAAGAAAAAAGCCGCGCCTGGATCCGGCAAGGGGCCGGGCAGGATGGGAGGGGTGGTCCGAGGGCTCCGCCCCGCCCGCAAAGCTCCAGGCCCAGCTCTGCGCAGGCTCTCCCTGTCTGCCTGCCGCCTGGGCGAGCGACGGCCTGATGGGCTTCCCGCAGGCGCTGCTGGCGCTGGCGGGCGCGGCGGTCCTGGCCGCCCTGATCTTGCTGGTGCTGGGCAGCATCTACTTCGAGGCCACCAACTCCCAGCTGCCGGCAGGGCTGGAGCAGCCGGCCAGACTCCGCCTCATCCACGGCTGCCGCATCGGGGCCGCCGTCCTGGTGAGAAGGGGGCGCGGGGCGAGCGGGCGGCCGCCCCCGAGGCAGGGAGACAGGCGGGCGCAGCGCGTGTCCCCCGGGAGGAGAGGCTTCTGGGGCCGGGGGCGCTGCTGATGTGCGGAAAGGGGCCAGAGCCCGGCGGGGGAAGGGAGAGCCGTCGAGGGGAGCCCGCCTGTGCCCCTCCCCGGCTGACCAAGCCGCTGGGGGGTCCCCTCTGCGGGAGCCCGGCGGGGCTAAGCTGCCCTTCTCCTGGGGGGTCCGGAGACAGCGGCGCCGGGACGCGTCTCCAAGGGCAGCCCGGGGCGAGCGGCACCGCCGGGCATCGGAGCAGGAGGAAAGAGCCACGCCGCCTGGCACTGAGGGGGGGCGGCCGAAACGGCCCCCGCCAAGCCCCTCAAGCGGGAAAGGAGAGGCCGAGGAATTCCCCCGAGGACCAGCTGGGCTTTCCGCGGGTGGCCGGGCGCTTCCCTGCTCCTGGAGGGTCCGGCCGCCTTCGGCTTTTGGCCCGGAGCAGGCGCCCAGCCTCTGAAGTCCCCGCTTTGCTCCCCTGGAAGGGACGGGTCTTGGAGAACCTGCGCCTCTGCAGCCAGCTCCAGTTCGTCCGGTTTGTGCGCAACGCCTGGACGAGGAGGAGAGACGCCGCCCTCCGCATCCAGGACGCCGCCTTCCAGGGCGTCCCTGTCCGGGTCTACCTGCCCAAGGCGCCCTCCGCGGCCGGCCCCAGGATGGGCATCGTCTACTTCCACGGAGGGGGCTGGCTCTTCGGCAGCCGGGGTGAGTGCCGGGGCCGGAGCTGGGCTTCCTCCGAGGGGAGAGGGACGCGGGGCTTTGCTGAGGCCCCAGGGGGTCGCCGCAGAGGAACCGGGGCTGCTTCCAAGGCGAAGAGGGCGAGGGGGGGGGGCTTTTCAGGAGGGAGTGGAGGGAGAATAGCCCCCGTCCCTACGGCCACCCTCCAGCTCGGTTCCCACCAAAGGCATTGGGGGCGGGGGGGGGCACACGCAGCAGAGCCGGCAGAGGGACAGGAGGAGGCAGCGGCTGGGAAGGTTGATCCAGGTGTGGGGTCTCCAGGACAGCAGCAGCAAGAAAACGTCCCAGAAGGTGAAAGGCAGGATTGGGGGGGGGGGGGGGAGGAGAGAGAGACTATTTTTAATTCTTGGCTGATCTGACTGGGGCGCCATTGGGATCTGAATAGTTCAAACTGAGGGTATATGGATTTCAGAACTGAATTGCCAAACTAAAGGGAGCCAGCTCAGAAAATAGGTCAGATTCAGAAAGAAGAAAAAGGTTCTCTCTGCATGATCCCGGAACCACTGGGTCAATGGTGGATTCAAAGGAACAGATCCAAGGGAAGGCGGGCTTGGCTGCCTCGTGCCTTCAAGGCCCCAATAGCCGCCGGCCGCTCGGGGCTTCTTTCTCGGTGGAGGGAATGTTTTGGGGCGGTTTCCACAGAGGCGAGGAGATGCGGGATGAGGGGAAGCCAGCGCTTCCTTCTTCTCAGTCGGTCGTGCAAATGATCTTTTTTTCCCAGGGAGCCAGGAGCGCCTCTGCTGCTACTTGGCCAGAGAAAGCGACTCGGTGGTTGTCTCCGTGGAGTAAGTCATCCCAAGTGGGCTTTGTCGCCTTGTCCCCGAGAGGAGGCAGCCCTAGAGAAGGAGCCACCAGCTTTGCCAGGCCAGGGCACCAACATCCCTTCAAACCTTGGCTGAATCTCCCCAACCAAAGAGAAGGGGAGCAATCACCATCATTCATAGCCTTCATTGATAGGCTAAGCAAATGGAACAAGACTCCCTCCTGAAGGAGAAATTAAAACCAGGGGGCCTAAACCAGCAGCCATTTAGGTGCCCAGATGTGCCATGGCTGGGGAAGGCGGAGGTGGAAGGACCCGGGTGGGTGGCTGGATGGGTGGCAGATATTCCTGGTGCAGGCAGTCCTTCTGGAACGGAAGGCTTCCGTTCAGTGCCTAAGCTGAACCTCAGAGGGGTGTGTCTGTGTGTCTGTGTGTCTGTGTCTGTGTTAAGGGAGAAGGTCAAAGGGTCCTCTGGTTTACATGCCCCTCCTTCCCTGCAGGTACCGCTTGGCTCCTGAGCACAGACACCCCGCCCAGCTCAACGACTGCCTTGCTGCCTCCAATCACTTCCTGAAGGTCGCGGAGGACTACGGGGTGGACAGCAGCCGGGTCATCCTTGCTGGAAATGAGGCGGGCGGGAATCTCGCCGCCAGGGTCTGCCAAATCTTAGCAAGTAGATCGGGCCCCACCAAGGTGTGTGCTCAGATCCTCCTCTGCCCCATCCTCCAAGCGGTAGACTTCAATCTGCCTTCCTACCAGCAGAACTGTGCCGTGCCGCTTCTGTTCCGAGAACGGGCTGCTTTCTACCTGCTGCAGCGCTCGACGGGAGACGCTTCGTGCCTGGGGGACATCTTGGAAGGGTCGCACGTCCCAATGAAGTTAAGAGCGCAGTACAGGAAGTGGCTGAGCACAGACCGCCTCCAGAAGGAGTTCAAGGCCAGGGGCTATAAGCCCACCCCCTTCCTTTCTCCCAAAGAGGACATCTGTGAGGCCCTTCGGAGCCTGACTTTGCCCGAATGCTCGCCGCTCCTGGTGGAAGACGCCGTCCTCTCGCGGCTCCCCAAGACCTTCATCCTGACCTGCGAATACGACGTCCTGAGAGACGACGGCCTGCTCTACAAGAAGCGCCTGGAAGACGAGGGCGTCCCGGTGACCTGGTGCCACCTTGCGAAAGGATTCCACGGGATTTTAGACTTTTTTGAGAGAGGCTGGCTCCGTTTTCCATCCGGGAAAAAGGGGGTGGACGATATTGTCAGCTTCATTACAGGCTTATGAAGTAACAAGAATAACCATACTTGGTCAGGAAGTAGAAAACATGCATTTGACACAAATTCAGTCCATTTAGCACAAAAGCTGAACCGCCCTGGAATCTGAGCCGTGGCCAAGCAGATGGGATGCCCCCTTTGCCTTTGATTCCCACTCTTCCCACCACGGAGAAGAGAACCAAATGAGGCTCTCTTGGCCAGAAGAGGGCTTTCCACGAGACACGGCCACGTCATACTGTGTGCTGTGGTACCAAATGTGGTGCCTACTGTTTTAATGGGCTGTTCCAAACGATTGCTTCACGGTGGTGGTATTTCAAATAGGCTTCCGTGGCCTTCATTTTGTTTTATTTGCACACTGACTTGAGATTTAGGTTATTTGGAGACGGAATAATAAACGTTAGAAACAATATTTTGGAAACGGCGGTGGGGCTTTGGGTGCTGCCCTTCAGGAATGAAACACAGCTGACTTGCTCTCTTATGTATTAACAGGGCAACTTAGTCTTGTGCATAATCCTTTTGTCAGGGAGGGAGGGAGGGAGGGAGGGGACCAACCAGGTTCAGGCTCCAGAAAAAGAAAGACATTTTTTAAAAAGCTGGGGGAAAAAAGAACCTGCCACCTTCACCTTCTGCGCTGGAAATGCTGCGCTAAGGGAGTTGAGCTGCATCCCTCGTGCAGATAAAAGAGGCTCGCCAACACCAGAGGTACTTCTCCATGTATCCTCCTGATCGCCAGGCAGGCAGGGCAGACTTCCCAAGGAAGCCCTAAGCCCTATGCATCTGCCCCCCCCCCTAGTCCTGAACCCCAAGGGAACAAGCCCAGGGCGTTGCATGGCCACAGAATCTCCCGTTGCCGTGTGACAGGAGGGTAACCAAGGCGATGGGCAACAATGGAGAACCTGAGATGAAGGAAGGCCACAGAGGGGCCCCTGGGAGCTCTGGGACAGAGTAGGAGAAAGGAAGGGTGTGTCGTGGGAGAGGGGTGGGGGGGCGACATGTTCAATCTATGCAGAGATGTCCAAGAATGCAGCCTCCCCAGCTGGAAGGTGGAGCCAAAGTATTCGACCAAAGTGC